>NC_039361.1:51278756-51400003 GCF_003573695.1 Papaver somniferum | reverse complement strand
TAAAGTATATCGAGGAGTTAATATCTCTCTCTTGTTTTGATTTACTCAAACTAATAGAAATCAGCGAGTCTTTAATCAAACACAAGGAATAACTTGGATGGTACCAAAGACCAATATCCAAGGATCAATCAATGAAAATCAACAACCAAAGGTTGGATTGTTCTAATTGATGATCTAACGCACAACCTGTATTATTTCAATTGTAAAGATAAAACAATATAATGCGGAAATTGAAATAACACAGACACCAGAAATTTTGTTAACGAGGAAACCGCAAATGCAAGAAAACCCCGGTACCTAGTCTAGATTGAACACACACTGCATTAAGCCGCTACAGACACTAGCCTACTCCAAGCTAACTTCGGACTGGACTGTAGTTGAACCCCAATAAATCTCCCACTGATCCAAGGTACAGTTATGCTCCCACGCCTCTGATCCCAACAAGATACTGCGCACTTGATTCCCTTACCTGATCTCACCCACAACTAAGAGTTGCTACGATCCAAAATCGCAGGCTTTGACAATAAAAAATCTGTCTCACACAGACAAGTCTATCAAAGGATCAATCTGTCTCCCACAGATAAACCCTAAAGGTTTTGTTCCGTCTTTTGATAATAATCAAGGTGAACAGGAACCAACTGATAATCCGGTCTTATATTCCCGAAGAACAGCTTAGAGTTATCAATCACCTCACAACAATCTTAATCATATGGTAGCGAAACAAGATGTTGCGGAATCACAAACAATGAGACGGAGATGTTTGCGATTACTTTTTATATCTTGCCTATCGGAGATATGAATCTCAAGCCAATCAATCTGATTGTACTCGTACGATAGAAGATGCAAGATCATATCACACAACTACGATAAAAGTAGTATCGGCCTGGCTTCACAATCCCAATGAAGTCTATAAGTCGTTAACCTGGTTTTAGAAGAAGAAAACCAAAGGTTAAAGGAGAATCGACTCTAGTATGCAAACTAGTATCACACGTAAGGTGTGGGGATTAGTTTTGCACAATACTATATATCTCCTTTATATAGTCTTTCAAATTAGGGTTTGCAATCAATGTTAGCTTAGTAACAAAGAATTAAATATTCACCATTAGATGAAAACCTGATTTAGATTCAAGCTAATATTTCTCAATCGTTAGATCGAAAACTTAGCTTGTTATACACATTTGACAATGCGCGCTTCTAGGTTTGTTAACCCTACCCAAACGTATGCACTTGTTGGTTCAACAATAGTTAACCAAAAGTTTAGCCATATGAGCATTTCATATCAACCATGTTCTTCTTCACCATAACTAGTTCAAATGACTTCAAATGAACTAGTTAGAGAGTTGTTCAATTGCAAGGAAATATTATGTACTACACAAGACACAATTGAAGCAAAGATGATTTGATTCACTTGAATCGGTTTATGAACTTTTACAGCCACGGTTTGCAAACTGCATTCCTTAGTATTTTTAAGTTTAAGTTCAGAAATCATCTTCAGATATATAACTTTCTCAAGTTCGCAGACTAGGTTCGCGGTCTTAAGTTACCGGGTAGAGTTTACAAAATCCACCAGAAATTCTTGGGAATGAGAACTTCGTCGGTTTACGGACTGGGTTCTCGGACTGAGTTCGCGGACTTAGCTTGACGCAAATAGTTTGTAAACTCCAGAAGAAATTCTCGGGTTTGAGAAATTCGGCAGTTCGCGGAATTGGCTCACGCCATTCTTCCGGTTCTCTTGACCAAAAAAGTTCGCAAACTTTGGTTCAAGGAATAGGACTTATACATAAATGTGTTTCCACAACAATGCTTATGTCCACCATTGGTTATGTAATCTAAACTCTCATTTCAATCATTGAAACATTCTTAGAGGACGTTATATAGTTGTTACACCATTTCTCGTCAAAGAAATTTTCAAAACATATCATGACTTTCGTTACTAAGTAAAGATAAACTTGATCGAAGCGAAAAGATTACCAACACATATTTCGAGATATATATAGGCGAGGTATACTCGGCTCGAAATACCAAATGTGTATAATCCAAGTCTATATATATAGCATGTGACTTCTTGTCTCAAAGAGTAGGAGATAGAGTAGATAGACTTTTGAGTGATAGATAATTTCAAGTCTTCACATACCTTTTTGTCGAGAAGTTCCACCGGTTGCTTGAGTGGTTCTTCTGCTTGTATGATGAATCGCCATGAAGTCCTTGAGCTCAATTGCACTTTCTATCCTAGTCCGAGACTTAGCTATAATAGACTAGAAATCAAGAATTATAGTTTTGATCACTAACATTGACAAACATGCTTGAAATAGCAACACATGCGAGGTTGACCGAGCAATGCTCTAACAATCTCCCCCTTTGTCAATTTTAGTCACAAAACTATCAATACATATGGAATACAAAAAATATAAAGAAACTTTAGTAGCTCGTATTCCACGTGTCTAATATTCAACATTCCTCGAAATCTTCGTCACTTCCAAGTACTCCAATGATCCCAAAGGTTATAAGTTTAGCATCACCGTTGTTGAAGATCCGTAGCTATAACAATGAGAAAGCATCGGTCTCGATCATTATTATACAGTGTCATAGTATTATTACACAGTGTCAAAGTTTAATTGTATCACAACTTTAACAATAATACTATGGTGATATGTGTCACTCCCCCTTAGTCAATACTCCATCTCTCATGGAAACCACTCCTCCTTACATAATGATACGAAAACTATATGTATTTGTAGTATGAACTACATATTAATTCTCCCTCTTTTTGTCAATAAAATTGGCAAAGGTACAAGAACGGGATCCTAATGAAATTTCCGAAAGAGACGTTTCATAGACTAAAAGAAGAATACATACCAACTAATTTAGATGCAATCATAAATCCGTAGCTAAATGCATTCATCGAGGAGTTTAAAGATACAAGATAACCCCTCCAATATTCCACAGCCGCACACCCCTCAAGATATGACCATTAAGCACAAGTTCAAAAGAACTCTCCCCATTTGATGTCATTCCCAAGGGAACAACAAGAGCGACCTTAATTTCGAAAGAAACGAAGGATTTTTTATTGGACACCAAAACCATGAGAATGATTTTCCATATCCAAAAATTCAATTAAATTAATCACAAGTAAACCCATTACTAATTTAATCGAAATACACAATCAAATTAAACACAAAAAGTGATCAACTTAATTGATTATGCTCGACATAAGAGAACTTACGGAGCATACGACTAACATAACCATTAGAAAATGAATACGATAGTCGTTCATATACTCAACATAAGATGAATCTTACGAAGTATGAAAATATTCAACTAGATTAATTACAAGAGAACCCATAATTAATCTAAATGGAATACACAACCAAACTAATCACAAAAGTAATCAATTTAATTGTCATTTTTTTTGCTCGACATAAAAAGACTTATGGAGCAATAACTAAATAACCAAACAAGATGATTAATTTAGTTCAAAAATGCTCAACATAAAGTACCTTACGAAACAACCAACAAAGCTAATCAAAAATTAATCAACTTGGTTATATCGTGCTCAACATAAGACACATTATGGAGCCTCACAGTATTACATAAAATATGGATCAGGGATGATCAATACTGCGGAATACACAAGGATTCATTCTATCTTCCATCACTATTTTCATAACGATATTTAATAGACATAATCCTTGAATACAAAAGACTTTAACCTATCTTCCATCAAAGAATTGAAAATATAGGCTTAACTTTTGTAAATGTCAAAAGTCTATTCATTCTTTTACCAGTACGTGAATACCGATCACAAACGACTTTACCTTTGACAGAGTATGGGACAACCATAGTTAACGGACGCAAACATACATATCCCATAACAAGTTTCAATATATCAAATCATAAAGATTAATACTGCAAAACATCATCCTCCAAATATTTTTAGAATTTAAACAAAATAAACCTAAAAAGAAGATGAAAAATAATAGCTATGTGTAGTCACAATCATTGTTATTCAAGCACTAGTTATTCTTCCAACTAAACCAAAAATAAGACATACTAGGCAAAAATATCTTTGAGAAATTCCTTATTCCCGAACTCCTTGTCATCAACAACCATTCGAATATAAGGTTCATGGAGGAAGGAGTCAATACCAACGAACCGTCTTGGCTGATGATGTCGAACCAGGGCCTTCTGAATTTCCAAAGATCTTAAAACGCAAGCCTTTATTTCACTAATCTCCTTTCTTACTTCCATCAAATCACCAAGAACATCGGAAAACTTCTGAGAGTTAGAAGGGACATCCCTTGGCTTTCTTGTATTCCTCCTCTCTTTTTTCAAAGAAGGAGTTACTGGAGATTTTTCTTTTTCCTTGATCGATGGCTTAATAATCATATTGACATCTTTTCTATCCACATACATGATGCTTAGAGAACAGTTATAAACAACTGGTTTTTGTGAGTGGAATTCACAATCTCATCAAGCAGTCTTAAGATATAAAAGATATCAGAGAGGAAAAAAGAATGCAGGGTTCGCAACCTTTAAACAGGTTCGTGGACGCCCAACTCTAAACCCTATAAAGAGTAGAATTATCGATAATAACTCTTTACTTTAATTGATAGACTAGAAAAACAAACCAAAAAAACTTTTCCTAAAGCCTGAGCGGTACACAATCTTATCTCTTTTGATCAGGCACATGAGACAAGATTTGCCAAACAACACAATCAATTTGTGTTGTGGTGAACAACAATTTTCCCACCATTTTCCTCTAGAGAGGAATCCTCAGACTTATGTCTATCAATGCAATTTGACAACACCTTCTTCTCTAATGGTCTTATTTTGTTTTTGGAAACCAACTTCTTAGACGAAGATAAAATCCTACATACCTCAGCAGTCTTCTGAGCAAGTTTAAGATTTTTTGCCAATCGATATGCTCTTCGTTGAAGTTTGTTGGCGTGCCTCACTTGATGTTTGTATTTGTAACATCTTGATAGTTCGTGACCCTTATGAGAACAAAACAAGCACGTCAAACTTGGATAATATTCAAGCATCTGTGGTGTGAACGCAGCTAGACACATAGTAGATCCTGAAACATAACAACCAGAGTTTCCAAAGGATGGGTCAATTGATTCTTCCAGCTTGATTGGATTATCTTTTTCGCCGAAACCATAAAGGTTGATATATGTATTGCTACAATTATCAAAATCAATGTTTTCACATAGAAGACCGACACTTGATTCCATGTCTTCCTCAGAATCATAGATCTCAGACATCTCATCAAGTGTTACAGCAAGACCTTTGTTCCCAGTGTATTTTCTACGATTTGGGCACTCGTTTGCAAAATTACCAAAGCCACTTAAAGCACTGTTACATATCCTCGTCATCAGCCTCGTCAACATCCCTGTTTTTAGGAGGAACACGATTGTGAGGTTTATCAGATGACCTAGGTTTGTCTCTTGAAAACTGTTTACTTCTCTTTAATAGAAGATCCCTAAACTGTCTTGTGATCAAGGAGACTGATTTGTCAACATCTTCATCCGAAAAATCACCTTCAGACTGATCATCTTCAGAGACATAAACACTTTTACCTTTATCAAGTAATTTAGTGTTCTTCTGTTCTTTAAAGGCAACATCCTTTCCGATTTTGGATGTTTTCCCATGATCAAAGATCTTTATCTTTCCAACCAATGTATTTCTAGAAAGATTATCAAGGTTATTTCCCTCAATGATGGCATGCTTCTTAGACTCGTATCTAGATGGCAGGGATCTGAGAATTTTCATCACAATGTCCTTTTCAGGAATAGTCTTACCCAATGCAAAAGAAGCATTAACAATTTCAGACACTCTGTGATTAAACTCATCAAACGTATCTTCATCTGCCATACGAAGGTTCCCCTAATCGGAATTAAGATTTTGAAGTCTAGCTTCCTTTTCACTCGAGTTACCTTCAAATACGGTTTCTAAGATATCCCAAGCATCTTTAGACCTTGTGCAATTTGACACATGGTGCTGAAGATTGGGGGTAATGGCATGTATGATTGCATTCAAACCGTCGGAATTTTTATTTGCAGCAAGTATCTCGGTAGGACTGTATTCACCAATATTCTTGGGAACGTTTACATCTCCATCTGCCACAACGGGAGAAACATAGCCATTAACAACATATACCCATGATTGAAAATCACGTGCTCGAAGAAAAGCTCGCAGTAATTAGAGTCATCGAAGACTGGTGGTACGTTAATAGAGATAGCACCTCTGTCCATAGAGTCAGATCGCTAAAAACACAGACCTGTAAGGTCTAGAACGTGTTTGCCTGCTCTGATACCAATTGAAAAAGAGGGGGTCTAACAACACCATCCAATATTTCGCTTAGAAATCTGTATAGACTAACTCCAATATACTTTGCTAGAGAATCAACTAGACAGTCAGACTCAATCTAGACTAAAGTATATAGAGGAGTTAATATCTCTCTCTTGTTTTGATTTACTAAAACTAATAGAAATCAGCGAGTCTTTAATCAAACACAAGGAATAACTTGGATGGTACCAAATACCAATATCCAAGGATCAATCAATGACAATCAACAACTAAAGGTTGGATTACTCTAATTGATGATCTAATGCACAACCTGTATTATTTCAATTATAAACATAAAACAATATAATGCGGAAATTGAAATAACACAGACACCAGAAATTTTGTTAACGAGGAAACCGCAAATGCAGAAAAACCCCGGGACCTAGTCCATATTGAACACACACTGTATTAAGCCGCTACAGACACTAGCCTACTACAAGCTAACTTCGGACTGGACTATAGTTAAACCCCAATCAATCTCCCACTGATCCAAGGTACAGTTATGCTCCTACGCCTCTGATCCCAGCATGATACTGCGCACTTGATTCCCTTAGACGATCTCACCCACAACTAAGAGTTGCTACGATCCAAAATCGCAGGCTTTGACAACAAACAAATCTGTCTCACACAGACAAGTCTATCAAAGGATCAATTTGTCTCCCACAGATAAACCCTAAAGGTTTTGTTCCGTCTATTGATAATAACCAAGGTGAACAGGAAAAAATTGGTAATCCGGTCTTATATTCCCGAAGAACAACCTAGAGTTATCAATCACCTCACAACAATCTTAATCGTATGGCAGCGAAACAAGATGTTGCGGAATCAAAAACGATGAGACGAAGATGTTTGTGATTACTTTTTATATCTTTCCTATCGAAGATATCAATCTCAAGCCAATCAATCTGATTGTACTCGTACGATAGAAGATGCAATATCAGATCACACAACTACAATAAAAGTAGTATCGGTCTGGCTTCACAATCCCAATGAAGTCTTTAAGTCGTTAACCTGGTTTTAGAAGAAGAAAACCAAAGGTTAAAGGAGCATCGACTCTAGTATGCAAACTAGTATCACACGTAAGTTATGGGGATTAGTTTTGCACAATACTAGATGTCTCCTTTATATAGTCTTTCAAATCAGGGTTTACAATCAATGTAGCTTAGTAACAAAGCATTCAATATTCACCGTTATATGAAAACCTGATTTAGATTCAAGCTAATATTTCTCAACCGTTAGATCGAAAACTTAGCTTGTTATACACACTTAACAATGCACGCTTCTAGGTTTGTTAACCGTACCCAAACGTATGCACTTGTTGGTTCAACAATAGTTAACCAAAAGGTTAGCCATATGAGCATTTCATATCAACCATGTTCTTCTTCACCATAACTAGTTCAAATGACTTCAAATGAACTAGTTAAAGAGTTGTTCAATTGCAAGGAAATCTTAGGTACTACACAAGACAAAATTGAAGCAAAGATGATTTGATTCACTTGAATCAGTTCATGAACTTTTATAGCCACGGTTTGCAAACTGCATTCCTTAGTCTTTTTAAGTTTAAGTTTAGAAATCATCTTCAGATATATAAGCTTCTCAAGTTCGCAGACTAGGTTCGCGGTCTTAGGTTACCGGGCGGAATTTACAAACTCCAGCAGAAAATATCGGCAAAAGACCTTCCGCCGGTTCGCGGACTGGGTTCGCGTACTGGTACTTACGCAACTAGTTTGTCAACTCCAGCAGAATTTCTCGGGATGAGAAGTTCGACAGTTCGCGGACTTGGCAACAAGCCTTTCTTCCAGTTTCTCTTGATCAATAAAGTTCAACTTTGGTTCAAGGAATAGGACTTATACATAAATGTGTTTCCACAAAAACACTTATGTCCACCATTGGTTATGTAATCTAAACTCTCACTTCAATCATTGAAACATTCTTAGAGGACGTTATATAGTTGTTACACCATTCTCGTCAAAGAAATTTTCAAAACATATCATGACTTTCGTCACTAGGTAAAGATAAACTTGATCGAAGCGAAAAGCTTACCAACACATATTTCGATATATATATAGGCGAGGTATACTCGGCTCGAAATACCAAATGTATATAATCCAAGTCTACATATATAGCATTCGACTTCATGTCTCAAAGAGTAGGAGATAGAGTAGATAGACTTTTGAGTGATAGATAAGTTCAAGTCTTCACATACCTTTTTGTCGATAAGTTCCACCGGTTCCTGAGTAGTTCTTCTGCTTGTATGATGAATCGCCATGAAGTCCTTGAGCTCAACTACACTTTCTATCCTAGTCCGAGACTTAGCTATAATAGACAAGAAATCAAGACTTATAGTTTTGATCACTAACATTGACAAACATGCTTGAGATACCAACGCATGCGAGGTTGACCGAGCAATACTCTAACTAAAGCAATCATCTGTTCAAAACCCATTTGAAAACACTAGAAATGGAAAAATGTAAGCCGGGTATTTGGAAGAGAGAACTGAAATATGGGAATCTAGAGAAATCTAATTATTCAAAGGATTCGGGAAAAGAAAGTGAGATGGGGATTCAATCTTCTCAGAAGGAAATCGTGAACATAACCCAAAGAAATCCAAAAGCAAGGAAGTAATGGAGAAATAAGAGGTGAATAAATCTGAGAGTACAACTATCATGACCCGGAAAATCAAATTGGTCTTAACTCAATGGTGGAGGTTAGTATTACTACCATTAATTATATCAAAATCAGTAATTTACATTTTTTAGGTTTTCTTCTAATTACAATCCCCTCAATTAGAGAGCATGCTGAGAAACTAGGATTCCATAACAAATTTTATATTTGTATAGTCTTAGTGAAATTTAGCTATCCTGTGATTTCTTACTTCTGGAAGTTTATTAGTCTAATATCCGGGAACTGCCATGGATTAGGTAAATATGACACCCAAAACAGCTTGGTGGACACTCTAAACAAAGAGAATCCCGATGTTCTCTTCTTGTCGTAAACCACGCAACAAAACAAGGAAATGATTTCCATACTAAAACGCATGAATGTCTATAATTATCACCTTGTTTCTCCTAGAGGAAGCACATGAGGTCTATGTATCTTATGGAAAAGTAATGTAGACTTACAGATTAAAGACTCTGCCTTTAACAATATAAATGCTATGATCACAAACCATCAAAATGATAGTACCTGGACTCTCACCTGTTTTTATGGGAGTCCATATAGACCACATAAACTGAAATCTTGGAAAATTATTGAAGACATGTCTGTTAATATGATAATCCATGGATAGTCATTGGAGATTTGAATGTAGTTCTTCACGAAGAAGAAAAAAATAGAAACTATCCGTTTAAAAGAAACGAGGCTAGAATATTTAATAAGTTTATAAACAAATGTGAGTAAGTAAACCTGGGTTTCTCTGGTTACACGTATACTTGGAACAATCATAGGGATGGTATGGAAAACATAGAACAGAGACTCGATAGGGCTTTAGTAAACTCGATGTGGAATACAAAATTCCCAAATTCAAGCATAAAACATATAGGCTCATTGGCCTCGGATGTACCAATTAGATTAAACACCTACGACCATTGGGATGAAGGGGCTACTCCTTTCAGATACTTCAGATAGTGGATGAAACACGAGGATTGTAAACCTCTGATTCAGGAGAATTGGGATATTAATGTGTAGGGTTCTCCGGCACATAAAATAAACAGAAATCTTGTTTCTGTTAAACACATTCTAAAGCTTTAGAATAAACTTACTTTTGGTAACATTCATACCAATATTGAGAATATTAAGAAAGAATCAGATAAAACTAATAAAAGGATTGGTTATCCCAACAAAGTTACTGACTTATGTAAACTTAGAAACGAATTAACAACATGGTATGTCATAAAAGAAAAATTCTGGAAAGATAAAAGTAGGGATCAAAACATAGCTCTAGAGGATATAAACACGAAGTATTTCCATAGTAAGGATAAACAAAGGTTTCGAAGAAACAAAATTGAAATCCTTAAGTCTGAAACCAATGAGTGGCTATACAACAGAACTGAAATTGTAGATTGTATAATAAAACATTTTCAACAAATAGCTACAACTTTTAAACCTGACATAGATCAAAATATGATAAATTTTATCCCTTCTTGTATAAATCAGAGTGATAACGATATTTTAAGCATTACTCCTATGGAGCCTGAAATAAAACAAGTTATATTTTCGATGGATCCTGACAAAAGTCCAGGCCTGAATGGATTCCCGCCAAATTTTTTCCAACAAAATTAGGACATCGTTGGGACTGACCTAGTCAAAATGATCCAAACTTTCTTCGTTTCTGGGAACATCTCTAAGAAGATGAATGCCTCTTTCATCCCCTTAATTCCAAAAACTCTAAATCCTACTACTCCGGCAGAGTTCAGACCTATAGCCTTGGCTAATACTACTTACAAAATAATCTCTAAACTCATGGAAGGGAGAATAAAAAGGCTTCTTGATCAAATGATTTCGCCTTATCAATCTGCCTTCATTCTTGGAAGGCAGATTTCTGAAAACAAATCTATAGCGCACAAAATTATTCAAAAGATGCAAAACTCCAAATCAAAAAAAGGCTTTATGGGTTTAAAAATTGATATGTCGAAGGCATTCGATAGAGTCGAATGGACCTTCTTGCTTCAAATAATGACTACGTTATCTTTTCTCGGCTTCAATGAGAAGTGGTGTAATCTGATACACCAATGGATCTCAACAACTACATTATCTGTTCTCATCAATGGGTCTCCCACTAAGTTTTTTTAAACCCACTAGGGGATTGAGACAGGGATATCCTATCTCCCCTTACTTATTCTTGTTCCGTATGGAGTCTCTCTCCAGAAAAATTACGCATGCTGAAAATTCTGGCTTGATAAAAGGTATCAAAATTGTTCACAAAGCACCTTCTGTTAGCCACTTATTGTTTGCTGACGACTGCTTACTTTTCTGTAAGGTCAGTGAGAACACTTTTCATAATTTGGTTAAATTGTTTGAATATTTTGGTTTAGCTTCGGGACAACTAGTAAACCTAAATAAATCAGGGGTTTTCTTTAGTCCGAAAACTGAAACAGGTATTAGACAAAAGGTAAAACAGATATTGGGAGTAAAGGCTATACCACTAAATGATAAATATTTAGGATCGCCTCTATTTACAAATAGATCTAAGATCACTTGTTTTGAACCACTGGTTGAAAAGATGAAACATAGAGTCCAAAGCTGGAATTGGCACTAATCTGAATAATGCGCGCAAAACAGTGATGATAAAGAATTTAACTTCATCGTTATATGTCTATCAAATGAACTATTTTAAGATACCGTTAAAAATATGCAACAACTTAACAAGAATTCAAAGAAACTTTTGGTGGGGGGAAATGAAAAAGGACTAAATGATCAAGGTAAGAAATGGGTCTTTCTTAAAAATTGGGATTGTATTTCTAAATTACTTGAAGAAGGGGGGTTGGGGATAAAAAATATTAAACATTTTAACTTAGCTATGATAGCTAAAATAGGATGAGGTTAGAAGAACAACCAGACTCTCTTTGCGCTACCATTCTTAAAGCAAAATATTATCCTGACAAGGATATTCTTCACATAAACATCATCCCTAATAGAAGGGATATTTAGATTTGGAAAGGATGGTTGACTGGTATTCAACAAATTAAAACTCATAGCTTTTGGGAGCTAGGAAATGGCACAAATATAGACATATGGGAGGATTTTTGGATTCCAGACGTCAAACCCCCATACCACAAACCAACCTTGATGACTGAAAATTTGGTTAAAGTAAGCGATCTCCTCACTCCTTCTAAAGAGTGAGATGTATCCAAGTTAAAAAAGTGTTTCGAAAACAGTTTAGTTGAAAATATCAAAAAAGATAAGAATTCCAACTGTGGACAGAAACGACACCCCACTTTGGAACCTTAATAGAACATGCGTATTCACAGTTAAATCGCTTTACAACCATATCAACTCAACAGGAAATCCAATCCAAGATTGGGACAACATTTGGAGAATAAACATTACACCTTCAGTTAAGACTTATATTTGGAAACCAGCGCACTCGATACTTTCCAATAGTATGAGAGTCGCAGCCGTAATCCCAAACATAAATACAATCTGCAACTTGTGTAACAATAGACAAGAAACCTTAACCCACTTATTTATGGAATGTAATTTTATTGTCCAGGTGTGGATGCACTTTAATTTCGATATGCAGTTTATACGTAATGGCACTGCTACTTTTCATGAATGGATAAATAATTGTTTTGAAAACCCGTATAGAGGAGGCTATGGTGTATAATTGCAGGTGTTATGTAGTGTCACTATTTGGCATATTTGGAAGGCGAGATGCAAAATAACTTTTAAAAAAGAAAGACAAAACAGTGTTACTATAGCCAATAACATTGTAAAATATTTGAATAACTACTCGACAGTGAACAATCATGGGTATAACATAATGCAAACTCTCTTTTATAACCCTCTAAACGATGAAACGTTGAAAGTGACCAAGATGGAGAACACGCCAAGACAAATGGATATACAAATCAACATTGCTCTAACAATGATGAATTGTGGTGCTAAATCGGGAATTGGGCTGACTTTGTGTGATTATACAGGAAATACCAAAGAAGAAAGGGGGATGTATTCCACAGCAACAACAACAGAGCAACTTGAGATAGAAGGTGCTGAAGCAGCTTTCAAATGGGCCACAGAGTGGAGTGGACATATGATTACCTTCAGAAGTAATTCGGAACCTACTCTTTTGTTGATCGTAGGAAAGTATGCAAAGGAAATACATATGATTACCTTCAGAAGTAATTTGGGCAGCTAATATATCATCTTTTTGTAACAAATTCTCAATCAATCATGCTTGGACAGGCTATGCCTTATGGGCAAATTTAACTTTTTTGAAAATTCAGAATTGGAACCAATATGTAATGGTTCATAGAACCTTCAACTATGGAAATCATAGAACTTTATCTTATGTAACATGAGGGAAACCTCTTTTTCTATAAAAAAAATAAAGGCTTAAGACAAGGTGATTCTTTCTCACATTATCTGTTCTTGTTGGTGATAAAAGTTATTTCTAAATTGATCAATGATGTTGTGGTTAAAGGTCAACTTAACGGTTTTCCGGTGGTGGATAATGGGACTATGATTTCTCATTTACAGTTTGATGATGACACTCTAATCTTTATTGATGCTAATGTATATGAAGTTAGAAGATTGTTCATCATCTTAACTTTTTTTGAAACTCTCACTGGTTTGAAATTAAATATAGAGAAGAACACTATGATTAGTGTAGGAGCTGAGGAGGTGGTTAGTGTTTTAGAAAAGGAACTTGGTTGAAAATCAGAAAAGTTACCTTTCACTTATCTTAGAATGCCAATTGGTGCTCACTGGAGAAGTACAACTGTTTAGGAACATGTAATTCTTAGAATGCAACAAAAATTAGCTTCTTGGAAGAAGAGGAAGCTGAACAAAGCTGGGAGATTAGTTCTTATTAAGAGCTGCCTAGCCAGTGTACCCATTTACTATCTTTCTTTATCATTTACCAGTAAGCATTGAGAAAAGAATGATTAGAATAATGAGGAATTTCTTGTGGGGGGTAGTAGATGGTAAGAAGAAATTGGTTTGAGTTGGTTGGCCAAAGATTTGTCAGCCAAAGGTTAACGGTGGTTTGGGGGTGAGAAGCCTTAGAAAAACTAACCAAGTTTTGCTGGTTAAGTGGATATGGAGATACGAAAAGAATAAAGACAGCTTATGAAGGAAGATAGTTTACAAGAAGTTTAAGAAAAAAGTAGTGATGTGCTCATACCTGATGTAGATAATCATCCCCAATGCAAAATCTTGTGGAAAAATATAGTGAATATGGTTCCAACTATTCAACAGTTTGCTCATTTTACTATGAGGAACGAAAGAGGGATTCGATTTTGGAAGGACGAGTGATTGGATAGAGGGACTTTGAAAGATCTATTTCTTGTGATCTTGAAAGTGGTTGAAGATAAGGATGCAACTATAGCTGAGGTGTTGGGATCTAATGGTTGGAGTTGTACTTTTAAAAAGCAGTTGAATGCTAATGAATAGCTTGCATATGACTTACTCAGAATGGACCTTGCAGCTGTGCCGAATCTGGTTGAAGAAGATTAAGAACTGAAGATCATGGAAAATTTCAGCTCTCACAGATGCTATGAATTTCTAGCATGTGAGTGTGATTTTTGCAGTTTTGAGAAACATCTCTAGAAGACTTATATTCCCCACAAATTAAGCTTATGCTATGGGCTAGCTTCCATAACTCTCTCCCTACTAGAGATATGTTGAGACACAGAGGTGTTGATATTGAATCAGATTAATATGTTCTCTGTAACGCTGAGAGAGAATCGATCACATGTTCTTGCGCTGCTCTTTCTCTATTGTGGTATGGGATTATTTTATTAAAGATTTTGAGATATCCTGGTCGATGCTTATCTCTCTGTACAACTTTTTGAAGTTTGGGAGACTAATGTCTTGCATGGAAGAGGAGGAGAAGTCTGGAAAATGATAGACTGCGCGATTTGTTGGACTCTTTGGAATGAAAAAAATGATCGTGTTTTTGGTGCAAGGAAGAAAAGTGAAACAGAGGTGATAGATCATGTGAAGTACCTTGTTGTGTTATAGTCCTTTGATGCTGAAAATTTTAAGTTTATTAACCTCGGTTACATTTGGAATGGCTTAGGAGCTTCTTATGACAGTCACGCATTTGGTCTGTAATCCACGGATTTAACCGGGACCAACCGTTTATTTGTGGATGGATGTCCGGACCGTTCGTTAATGGGTTGGATGCGGATGAATGCCCGAACCGTTCGTTAATGGGTTGGATGCGGATGGAAATTTTGAAATCCAACGGACAACGGATCGGGTCCGTTTCCAACTTTGAAAATCCGTTGGATATCCATATCCATTAAAATAAGGGCATTTATATAGTTCTAGAAAATACTATGGATCATTTAGGAATTTTTAAGATGTTTGCTTTGTACATGACATTTTTATATTTGTATACAATGTATAGGGTACGTAGGTTTTATAAGGAGTCATTTGTGTTAATTACTATGATTTTTAACTAAAACAAATGCATTGGATTATCCGCATCCAATCTGTCTATCCGTGCATCCATCGGATATGGATTGGATGCGGATGCCAAATTTGAAATCCGTAGTGCAATGGATTGGATGCGGATGAGGGGAAAACCGGCCCATGCTCACCCTTAAGTGTAACGATCTTGATGGTCTTGTAGTGGCCTTTATGATCTTGTTCTGACCTTTTCTCTTTGTAAGTGGTCTCTTTTTCGTTTAGTATAAGTTTCTCTTTTGGAAAAAAAATAAAATACAGATTCTAGCTCAGCCTCTAATGGGCTTTGCTAATTTTCTCAAAATGACGTCCACATTTGTTATATGACAACGCCCCACCGTTACATTTAGTGATGATTGTTGCCACATTTGTAATTGTTCATAAGATGTCAAGGATCAAGAGAGATGGGGATGCACTTCTGCGAGATAGTCTTGGACAGGACACATGTTACCTAATCACATGATTCATAGCTTATGCCCGACACCATCTTTGGCCTCTTGGATTCAATCCAGATTCTAGAGTACCATTAGTTATCTATGTATCAAAAAGAAATAAAACCCATGTGGTTTAAAAAGGCAGATAAACCGCTATACAAAAACCATTAAACGACTGTCAAATTCCTCTTGTCGAATATCTTAAACATGGTGTGCTATCAGTTAATGTGATTGTTAGTGACGGATAAAGATGGGACTTTTGTATTTAGATAGATTCTTATGATATAAAACCTCGCGTTTTTAGGGGCCATCCGAAGGGATTTAGGAGCCATCAATTTATACCCAGCCAAAGACTCTAGTTAAGGGGTACCCTATATGATATTGAAGTTACATAAATGCCGTTCTGGTAAAACTGTATAAAAACCAAATCAAAAAAAATTCTACTCATTTCAACTCTTCTTCTTCCAGTTTCATATTATCTTCCGATTGTGGAAGAAAAAAAAACTTTCCCTCATTCTTGTGTTCAACCGAAACATCGCCGTGAATCGTAAAATCAAAACATCGTCGATTCGTTTATAAAACAATGGATAAGGGAAATGAAAGCCACAGACCTAGAACCAAAAACGTTGCTCGGGGTATCGATCCAAAGATCGGGATTTTAGCAAGAAATAAAGAAATTGTTGCTGCAAATGAAGAAGAACGCGAAGAACGCGAAGAAGAAGTACCCGTCGATGTAGTCGGTGGTTGCGATTCCGATAGTCAAACACTTCGTCAACTTCAAATGGCCCCAATTAGGTAAGAATCTATCATTTTTGGGGTTTATTTCGCTTTAATTCGACGAATCGAGAAAAAATTTTCTAGGGTTTTCGGTTATTTATCCAGATTCGGGCGATACTCATGCTTATTTACTTCCGAATGTAGTCGTGTTCTTCATTTCTCAAGAACATCGACAGTATTCGGGAGAAATATTTGATGGTTATCGGCCGAATATTGTTGGCTATATCTTCCTGGATACAAACTGGTAATAATCGGTAGTTTAATGAATTTTTTGGCTCCTGAATATATTTAAGTAGACACACAGTATTCGGAAGTACACTCACTACCGAATATATATATATATATATATATATATATATATATATATATATATATATATATATTGAAAAAATCTCAAAATTTCTGATATAGGAAAAATCCCATGTTGGGGCCAGTATTTATTCGGAAGACAATATAATGTTTTATACCTCAGATTGTGTAGGATAAAAGTTTAGAGTTTCTGAACTCCAGTTGATGAATATTCGATTGTAAACATGTTTAGTTATATTCCGATTGTTTTTCATTCGGGAAAAATATGTGTCTTCTTACTTCCGAATTTGTTTATTCGGGTTATAGTTTTGTACTTTTTCTTCCGATTGTGTAGGATGAAAAATTTAGAGCTTCTGAACTCCAATTGATGCATATTCGGTTGTAAATATGTTTAGTTAGCTTTCGATTGTTTTGTATTCGGGAACAGTATGTGTCTTTTTACGTCCGAATGTGTACATTCGGGTTATATTTCCATACTTTGTCTTCTGATTGTATAGTTTGTAAATATTGTTCCTTTCTTTGTTGTTTAGACAAAGTCGAGAAAGGAGGAAGAAAGTGACAGCTAGTGCTATGAGGGAAAGGAGTGCCAAAGATAATTCAAGTGCTCAACAAAGCTTACAAGAACAAAGCAGTCAACAAGGAGTGCAACCAAGTGCTGAACAAAGTGTAGAACAACAAGGCAGTGAACAAGGGGTGCAACCAAGTGTTGAACAAGCCGCTCAACAAAGTGCAGAACCAACTGCTCCACAAGTTACACCCCACCATGAAATTGAACCAGTTGATCCAGTGCCAAGAGTAGAAGAAGAAGGACAACCAAGTGGTACCCAAAAAGCCAAAAAAGGAAAAGATGGTGTAAAGAAGGATATTGCTAAGAAAGCATCACATCTTGTACCTCAGCACTTGAAGAAGAAGGGTATTCCAGCAGGCACAATCCTTGGGCTACCGGCGGATGGAGGAAAATTGTTATTTGGATACAAAGACTCATGGGCCAGAGAAATATACGAAACCGAGGTAATAAAATTACTATTTTTTATTAATGTATTGTCTATGTGTTATATCGTAATATTTGTATTAAGGATTTTTTTATGTACTTTAATAGGATCATCAAGATGCGGTCCGTCTACTCAAACCTACCGCCGCACCAACAAAAATGCTTGCGTGGCCTTTATCCGGTGAATGTGAAAGGTTCAAGTCAATTGTTGCCAACTCGGGGTTAGCTAATGCCGCCGAGAATTCATTGTTGGAACATGATCGTGTGGCCATATCGGCGTTCGTGGAGAGAATGTATCCTGAGACCGATACTTTCCATATGCCGTTTGGGGAGATGACGATTACTCCGGATGATGTTGTGCAGATTCTTAACCTTCCCGACCAAGGCACAGCTGTGAAGTTTAACTACACAAAGCAGTTAAGTTGGGCACAACTTTATGCTCTAACTAAAAAGTGCTTAGGTTGGGATGAAGAGACAACAACAACAGAGTTTAGGAGGCATGCAAGTTACAGAACAAGACAGATCAACATTACAGCTTTGATGAATATGTTCCGAGGCACCTTGGAGAAGGAAAAGAATGGAACGTTAACTGATGAGCAAGTGAACCACGCTGCCACCGCATATCTCCTTTGTGTATTGGGATGTGTCATATTCCCCAATACTTCTGGCAACCGGATCGACGCCAACCTTATACAACTTTTGGATCCTCTCCATGAAGTCGGTGACTATTCTTGGGGCACGCATGCCTAGCATTCTTGATGGAAGAGTTGAGAAAGGCTTCGAGGCTAGGAACCTGCCAAGTTGCCGGGAACGTGGCTCTATTGCAGGTTTTTTCTTTAACTATAACTCACTCTATAGTTATTCGGTAGACAATACATATGATGCATATTCATAACTCCAAATGACGCATATTCGGTAGGAAATGATCCATCTCTTTTTCCGAATGTTGGTTATTCGGTGGCTAGGTACTTATTTTGTTTTCCGATTATATATAATCGGAAATATTCTTTTGATATTAGAACCGAATATACAGGCCAAAAACTATAGGTTACTGAACTCCAAATGACGCATATTCGGTAGGAAATGATCCATCTTTTTCCGAATGTTGGTTATTCGGTGGCTAGGTACTTAGTTTATTTCCGATATATAATCGGAAATATTCTTTTGATATTACTACCGAATATACAGGCCAGAAAAACTATAGGTTACTGAACTCCAAATGACGCATATTCGTTAGGAAATGATCCATATCTATTTCCGAATGTTGGGTATTCGGTGGATAGGTACTCAGTTTTATTTCCGATTATATATAATCGGAAATAATGTTTGGAAATTACTACCGAATATACACAATCTATTTACTAAAACTTGGTTTCTTATGTATATAGGCATGGATCTATGACCACTTCCCTATCCTGAAGTTGGCCGGAGAGAACCCGGGGTGGTGCAAAGGTACTCCTAGAGGAACAAAGTATATATTTGAAGACAACCGTTCTAGGACAAAAGAGCAGCAGTTGATTCGCATGAGGGAGATTTTGGACCAATTGAAGGCCTCGGACGTATGCTTTGATCCATACAAGGAAGATCGAGCCAGTGGGCATATAAATGTTCGGTCGGACTTGTCCCTTTATTTTGGACCATTGTGGCACCCCACAGGATATGTGATGTATAACCCCTCTAGGGTGATGCGACAACACGGGTATATACAACATCAACCTGTGGAGAAAATGGGGGATTACTACAAATTGGAGTTGGAGTTGTGCTCTTCTAGTGGTGATAATCTCACGATTGTTCACACAGGCCCACCTACTGTTCTTGATAACTGGGATAAGAGGAATGACTTCATTATCGACACTGGTAGACGAACCACCCGAGGTGATGAAAATTCTCCAGACTATATGAGTTGGTATAACAACGTATCACATCCTTTGGTTATCCGTGAAATCAAATCCAACAATACTGCGGCGGGTTCAAGTTATAATTGTATCATCAAAGACAAACCAGCTGGTTATGATAGACTGGTGCGTGTTCTTATATTTTTGTTCATTTTATATTATTCCTATAAATCTTAGGTAATTACCGTTTGATGTTATGTCATTACGTATAAAAAACAAGTGAATAGGTTCAAGCGTGTTTCCAAAATATTAACTGCATGCCTGAAGAGCGGAGATCCCATGCCAGCTGAGAAGATCAAAGAGGCTAGAGACCTAGTTGATAATATGGATAACGAAGATTATGCTGCCCAGTTTGGGGATAAAATCACGAAGAGGCATCCTCCCAAGGTGGCAATATCAAAGACGGGTAAAAGAACTCGAGCTTCATCGAGCGCTGAAGGTGCTCCAACTGAAGGTGCTCAAACCCGTGGTCGTGCAGGACTGGGAGGTAGTCACGGTCGTAAATTAAAGAAGAGCAGATAAATGACAATGATTTGTGTTGTACATTCGGAAGTTTGGGTAACTAAGTTTACTTCCGATTATTGCAAGTTCAAAATTTGAAAAGTATCAGTTTTTCCCAAATTCTGATTTTTGGGTCATTGTACATTCGATACTTTACAAAAAAAAATTATCCTCCGAATATTACAAGTTCAAAACAAACCATGCAGGTTAGACAACCCATATTCGGAAGTTTGGGTAATTAAGTTTACTTCCGATTATTGCAAGTTCAAAATTTGAAAAGTATCAGTTTTTCCCAAATTCTGATTTTTGGGCCATCGTACATTCGGGACTTTACAAAAAAAATATTATCCTCCGAATATTACAAGTTCAAAACAAACCATTCCATGGCTCTAGGTGGTTCCAAGGGCCAATATAGAAGGTTAGACAACCCATATTCGGAAGTTTGGGTAACTAAGTTTACTTCCGATTATTGCAAGTTCAAAATTTGAAAAGTATCACTTTTTCCCAAATTCTGATTTTTGGGCCATCGTACATTCGGGACTTTACAAAAAAAAATTATCCTCCGAATATTACAAGTTCAAAACAAACCATGCCATGGCTCTAGGTGGTTCCAAGGGCAATATAGAAGGTTAGACAACCCATATTCGGAAGTTTGGGTTGCAAGTTCAAAATTTGAAAAGTATCAGTTTTTCCCAAATTCTGATTTTTGGGCCATCGTACATTCGGGACTTTACAAAAAAAAAATTATCCTCCGAATATTACAAGTTCAAAACAAACCATGCCATGGCTCTAGGTGGTTCCAAGGGCCAATATAGAAGGTTAGACAACCCATATTCAGAAGTTTGAGTAACTAAGTTTACTTCCGATTATTGCAAGTTCAAAATTTGAAAAGTATCAGTTTTTCCCAAATTCTGATTTTTGGGCCATCGTACATTCGGGACTTTACAAAAAAAAAAATTATCCTCCGAATATTACAAGTTCAAAACAATTCATGCCATGGCTCTAGGTGGTTCCAAGGGCCAATATAGAAGGTTAGACAACCCATATTCGGAAGTTTGGGTAACTAAGTTTACTTCCGATTATTGCAATTTCAAAATTTGAAAAGTATAAGTTTTTCCCAAATTCCGATTTTTGGGCCATCGTACATTCGGGACTTTACAAAAAAAATTATCCTCCGAATATTACAAGTTCAAAACAAACCATGCCATGGCTCTAGGTGGTTCCAAGGGCCAATATAGAAGGTTAGACAACCCATATTCGGAAGTTTGGGTAACTAAGTTTACTTCCGATTATTGCAAGTTCAAAATTTGAAAAGTATCAGTTTTTCCCAAATTCTGATTTTTGGGTCATCGTACATTCGGGACTTTACAAAAAAAAAAAATTATCCTCCGAATAATATAGTCGTGTTTAGAAATACCAACCTAATCGGTAGATAAAAATTTAAGTTCGCTACTGAATGTCTTATTCGGAGGGAATACGTGTATCGTTAGCAACCGATTGTAGTGCATCATTGATACGAAACCTCACGGCCATATTTTCAGAAACCTCAACGGCCATATTTTCAAAAATTAGAGTCGTTGGAACTCTAATCTATATAAGGAGGGTAACTGGTGGAGTATTCATGGGATGAAAATATGCTTGGATATTTTCATTATTATTTAATATATTTTAATTATCTAGAAAGATATATTGTAATTAATTAAGATGTTTTCATTTATTAATAATATTTTAGAAATATAATTGTTTATTTAGGGATTTTATATATTAGTTTAGAAATCTCGTATTTTAAGGAATAAGTATTTTGATTATTTGTCTGGAAGTTATCTATATAAAGAGCTCCATGTTTTCATATTAGAGAAGAAGATTTTGATTAATAAAAAGTAGTGTTTTTCCTTGAGAGTGGTATCTCGGAAACATGTTGTTTTGGATTTAATACTATTCGACGCTTCCGCCCTGCATCAGTTGGTTCAGAGACAGGCAACGCTCCTGCATCATGTTTCGAGGAAGAAATTATGATGTTGTTCGAAGAGCCGCTCTCAGCGATGAGAAAGAGCAAGCGGTAATAGATGATCTAGAACGGAAGGTTAAGGCACTCACCCTCCAATTGGCTGAAATGCATCATCAGCAAGAGCCCCATCATGGTCCTAGCATACAGCGAGTGGAGGAAGTGACCGGTGATGAACAAAAAAACTTCCTTGACGACAAGGAAGAAGGATTTCAAGGAGTTGCACATCATCCACGATATTCGTTGGAATCCGGATTAAAGCTTGAAATCCCAAGGTTTGATGGCATTTTTTCTTTTTCTGTGGTTGAGAAAAATAATATTGCCGTGGATTGGAATCTACCACCAATTTATGATATTTATCCTGATGATGAGATCATATTATGTTCTAGTTATATTGATTCATACTCTCTAAAAGCTTTATGTAGTCAGGTGGATCAACGACATCAACTTCACATTTTCAAAGCGCAAATATTTTTGAGTCCAATAGCAATTATGCTAAGATTATTTAAGTCGACGGATTATAAATATTTTCATCGACGAATTATTTATACAAGAACTAATACTGGCAAAATTCGAGGGCGATTTTTTTCTGAGAAGGGGAGAATGGTGGAGTATTCATGGGATGAAAATATGCTTGGATATTTTCATTATTATTTAATATATTTTAATTATCTAGAAAGATATATTGTAATTAATTAAGATGTTTTCATTTTATAATATTTTAGAAATATAATTGTTTATTTAGGGATTTTATATATTAGTTTAGAAATCTCGTATTTTAAGGAATAAGTATTTTGATTATTTGTCTGGAAGTTCTATACTATATAAAGAGCTCCATGTTTTCATATTAGAGAAGAAGATTTTGATTAATAAAAGTAGTGTTTTTCCTTGAGAGTGGTATCTCGGAAACATGTTGTTTTGGATTTAATACTATTCGACGCTTCCGCCCTGCATCAGTTGGTTCAGAGACAGGCAACGCTCCTGCATCATGTTTCGAGGAAGAAATTATGATGTTGTTCGAAGAGCCGCTCTCAGCGATGAGAAAGAGCAAGCGGTAATAGATGATCTAGAACGGAAGGTTAAGGCGCTCACCCTCCAATTGGCTGAAATGCATCATCAGCAAGAGCCCCATCATGGTCCTAGCATACAGCGAGTGGAGGAAGTGACCGGTGATGAACAAAAAAACTTCCTTGACGACAAGGAAGAAGGATTTCAAGGAGTTGCACATCATCCACGAGATTCGTTGGAATCCGGATTAAAGCTTGAAATCCCAAGGTTTGATGGCATTTTTTCTTTTTCTGTGGTTGAGAAAAATAATATTGCCGTGGATTGGAATCTACCACCAATTTATGATATTTATCCTGATGATGAGATCATATTATGTTCTAGTTATGTTGATTCATACTCTCTAAAAGCTTTATGTAGTCAGGTGGATCAACGACATCAACTTCACATTTTCAAAGCGCAAATATTTTTGAGTCCAATAGCAATTATGCTAAGATTATTTAAGTCGACGGATTATAAATATTTTCATCGACGAATTATTTATACAAGAACTAATACTGGCAAAATTCGAGGGCGATTTTTTTCTGAGAAGGGGAGAATGGTGGAGTATTCATGGGATGAAAATATGCTTGGATATTTTCATTATTATTTAATATATTTTAATTATCTAGAAAGATATATTGTAATTAATTAAGATGTTTTCATTTATTAATAATATTTTAGAAATATAATTGTTTATTTAGGGATTTTATATATTAGTTTAGAAATCTCGTATTTTAAGGAATAAGTATTTTGATTATTTGTCTGGAAGTTATCTATATAAAGAGCTCCATGTTTTCATATTAGAGGAGAAGATTTTGATTAATAAAAAGTAGTGTTTTTCCTTGAGAGTGGTATCTCGGAAACATGTTGTTTTGGATTTAATACTATTCAACGCTTCCGCCCTGCATCAGTAACCCCTCTCAGTTATTATTGAGTAAAAAATCAGAATGAAAAACCTTTTCAATGGCAAGTCCATCATCAATCGACAACATACTTCGAAGATGCAAGAGAACAACTGCATCAATTGCAGCAATGGAAGAAGAAATACAAAAAGGAAACAAACAACCCAAAAAAATTAAACCATCGTTAGTGGAAACGAAGGAGGAGGAAGAGGAAATCAAGGCTAAGAAGCGAGGTCAAGAACAATTCCATCATAGAGAAAGATTAAAACAAGTTGAGGAAGAGACCGAATGGATAAAAAATTATTACATTGTGAAAGATCTACCCAAAGAACAGCAGGACGATCGTATATTTTGGATTAACGTTTCATTGGGTCCTTTTGTTGGTAAGTACAAGAAGCCACGCCACAATTATGAACCATCCCATGTTTCTTCAAGGGTGCACCATGTTATAAAATTGTGCACCGAGTACAACCATATTCTTGCTAGGCACAGAGACGACAGGTTTGCGGCACAAGATGCTTATTCCAAGTGGAGAGGAGAGTCGTTTCTACATTTCGAAGCCGCGTTGATTGTTGCATCTCGGACTGGGGAAAAAGAATAACATGTGATGTTTGAGTGCTGTAAATTCAAATTTTTAATATTAATCGGCGGTTTGATAAAATGTGGAATTCCCGAATATGATTATCCGGATTGAAGTGTTATAATACTGTTGTTCCGATTACATAGTTTCAAAAAAAATTATAGCCGTGCCTCGAAATACCCACCAAATCGGTAGATAGATATTTAAGAGTTATACCAATTATAATATTCAGAATCAAAACGTGTATCATTACCAACCGATTATAATATTCAGAATCAAAACGTGTATCAAAGAGCCAGATTCCTACATTCGGGAGACAACATTGTATTATTTGCGACCGATTAAATCATATATCTTCACAAAAAAGTTTCCAAAAAACTTGTACAAATTACATGTTCGAAAAAAAAACGATCAAACATCGTCATCATCCGAGGGGATCAATTCGAGTAACTCAGCGGGAAAGTTGTTGTCCATAACGCGATCCCAATCAACCATGTTGGACTCATATTGTTTCACCCAATCCTTGCAATGGTTCATCGGGAAGTAATCGTGCCACTTACTCAACGGAGGTAACGGACAATCTTTCTTTACTCTTAAACCGATAAAATGCATTTCATTCACAAATGCCATTACGATTCTTCTATCTTTAACCGACTCATCGCAAGCCGTTCTTGTGGGTGCAAACGTCATGCTAAGTCCATACATAGGAGGAAAAAAAAATGTACCACGCAATTCAAAACGTCCACTAGGAGATATCCAAATTTAGGCATTGTCATCCAATACTTGGATCCGATTGTCTTCAATCCCTTTCGGCACTTCACACGCGCAACTAAGTCTTTGAACTCTTGTTCTTTGTCGTATCTATCTCCTCGCCTCATCATCTCCATATAAAAACCCTTGTCCTTCACTAGTTGTACCGCCATCTTATTTCTTAAATATTGGCATTGGGTGACATCTCCGATATCCGCCTCTCTAAAGTAACCCATTTGTTCCGTAGCAACGTGAAACCCACAATTTCCATCCCCATCAACCTCGTCGTTCGACAAAACAAATGGAATGATAAGTGGAGGGAGTTGTTCCAAATACTCTTTGTATATTGTATATGTGGATCGATTTGGTCTTCCATTAAGATCTCTAGGGCAACGAAGAGTACCTTTGTCCTCTTTTATAGTAAGAATTTCCATTGGTTGAGTTTGTTGCGAGGCGTTCATTTGCTCAACAACTTCTTCGACAACATTGGGTTGACTTACTTGAGAAGGCTCTGTAGAGATCTCTGGCCTTACTTGTCGGGTGGTTGGTCCACTTTGATCATTCTTGGACGACCTCTTTTCTTAGGTTCCGGATCATCTTCAAATTCGGCTTCCGAACGCTCGTGCCTAGACAATATTCTTTTATTAGACAAATACTCCTTCAACTCTTTTCTTTGGATGGTCCTCGACACTTTGGTGTTCGGCCTACCGGTGTTCTTTTGCTTAATAGGTTCATCAACCTCCATTAAACAAGGGTGAAGGGCTTCCTCCAAATTATGCATCAATATTTGCTTTTTGGTGCCGTTTGATGTAGCGTAACGCTCGGCTATTCGTGCACACAATTCCGACTCCAAGAAAGACGGACCATCAACTACCGGGGTGTTCGGAGTGAAACTTAATTGCTTCCAAAATGGATGAATATCATTGATGTCAATCACTTCAACATACCTACCCAACTTATGACGACACAGGAGTCCAATACCTATCATATCCTTGCAAACACAAACCGTATTCTCGTCATCATAAGTTTTATATAACTTCAATTGTTTCATCATGCGATTTATTGCCCATCTTGAACTTTATGAACAACTCCCCTTAGAAGCAATTTTTCCTTAATATGTTCCATCGGAATTGGTGTACACTAAATTGCATACATTTCCTAATCTTTACGAGATCACGATTGGTGAATTCATGGATTGCTTCTTGGATCGACACAACTCCATTTTGACTACCAATTAGTATTTTCTTTAGTCGACCATGAGACCCTCCGCAATGCTTGTCGCCTCGTTCTTGAAGTTACGATATTCATATGTCCACAACACACAACCTCTCCTTAATCGTTAACCATTGTTTTTTACAATACTCAACCGGTTTTGGGTAGTCCGTGCCGTATTCATCCTCAAATTTCTTCAATTACATTCGTAAATTTCCTCGGTCATCGACCAAACGATTTTGTCCCATGCTTTCATGAACATTTTCCAAATAATTCCATCCTCCTTCCACTTTTCTTCATAACCTATCCTCTTCCTTACGTTCTTCCACGGTTAATTTACTAATGCGCTCATCCTCTTCCTTTGACTCTTGGTACCCTTCCTTGGTCTTTTAGCTTGGAAATGATGATGGCAATTGGTTTTGAGATTGCATTGAATGTGCCACGTACATTGCAAGTTTTGGGCTTCCGGAAACACTACCGCTATTGCATGCATTAAGGCTTGATCGTTATCCGTTACAATAACCCTTGGAAAATTATCACCATTGTAAATGGACCTCAACGTCTCCAACATCCAAATGAAACTCACATTGTTCATGATCCATTAAACCCCATGCAATCGTAAACGTGTTTTTGTCCGAAGTATGGCAAGCAATGTTCAACAACGGCATGTTATACTTGTTTTCTTATAAGTAGCATCTATCAACAAAATTTGATGAAAGCATTGAGCCAATTGGATCATTTCGGGATGTGCCAAGAAAATACGAACCACTATACCATCCTTTTCTTCCCTTCTCAAGGTGTAGCCGTGTAACTCCGCTAACCACTCCGATTGTTGCATGACCGTTCTACCATCCCATTCAGTCCTTTTGATCGTAGCTAGGGCCGACTTAATTGTAGACAAAGAAGACAAGTTTTGGTGGTCGTCGTCCGCCTTTATTTTACTTAAGATCGCACTCGCTTTTTGGATCCGCATAGACCTCACCGTCTGCATTTGATGTGGTTTTAACTTGGCAACCATTACATGTCCAATTAAATCCAACGGATCATCATGGTTGTGACAACCGTTATCAACTTTATACATTTTATACTCTTTACCTTTAATACCATCGGGCTTATAGAAGACAATCTTAAATGGGCATCCTATCTTCTTGGTATTGCTTCGGTATTTCCTATTCGTCTTCCGTACGTACTTACTATTCTTTCCCTCGTGACTCTTTCGCGTCCCACCTCGCTCACAAATCATTTCAAATCGAGTGTCACTAACATGATTATTTTGAACTACCCACGCACATGTTATCTTTTGCCTTGTTCATAAGCCATTCCTTTGCCTCCTTCTTACTTCAAATGTCTAAACGTGCATAAAACAAAACAAATCTAATAAGCATAACCATTTAACATATAAATTTTGAAAAAAAAGAAAAGTAGTAATGAGTATACCAAATCGTTTGCATAGTATAGGGAAGTGTCGGGCCTCAAATAGAAATCATCAACAAACTCTTCAACGGCCTGCATATGAAAGCAACAAATTATTATACAATAATCGGAGGTTATTAAATAAGTCAAACTGCCGAATATACTATATTCGGAATCTTATCGGTTACCCAAAACACCCGATTTATGCAAATGAATGTACACAGTTTACTGAGTGCAAAAAATGATATAATCGGAATCTAAAATATATAGTAAAACAACCGAATATAAATAACTGGGAGATAACTTTAATCGATAAACATCCGATTTTCAAGTTTTCGGAAATTTTATTTTGAGGCCACTGTTATATTCGGCAGTCAAATAATGTTAAACTATTACCGATTGTAAAGGATAAGAATACTGAGTTTTGAAATTTTTTGAGGAATTCGTTTTTGGGGCCATTCGGAGGTAAATAACTCTACATAACTACCGAATGTAGATTTTTTTGGAAAACCAGTTTGGGTTTTTTTCCCATATTCGGCAGTAAACTACTATCTTGGAACTACCGGATATACATATTTGGTACTCAGTGTGTTATATTCGTAAGTTTATTCGAGAAATTATCTATCTAATCTGAGTAGTTCATGGCATTCAATGCATGCAATAATCGGTTTTTCTTGTTTACAAAAGCACACAAACGCATGCAAATCGAGTATTTTAGTTTCTTAACACAATACCTGTGTTTTACATGCATCGTTAGCTTCAATATCAGGCGATTCTCCATTTTCTTCCATGAAAGGGTCGTCTAGGTTTTCCTCTCCACAAAAGTTTGGATCATTCAACATATACCCCAAATCGTCTTCGCCATGATTCTCACCTTCTTCTTCATATCCATCCATTTTTGTAGTGATAAAATGGGTTTTCCCTTTTTTCCTTCACCTTCTTCTCTATAACTCTAACAACTCAAAAATGAAAAAGAAATGGAAAAAATGAAACAGAAATCACTCTAATACTGCACCGACTACAATCAGAAGTCTGGGTAAATTTTTGTCTTCCGATTGAAATCGGAGGATAAAAATGTTATCATATCCTCCGAATATATAAGGGTAATTTTGCCATTACGAATTACGCGAGATAAGGGCTGGCTACATTTTCCCTTTGGGTGACCTTTTTTGTTTTATTGTTGTCCCCTAAATCCTTTTGAGTGGCCCCTAAAAACGGGAAGATATAAAACCCCACAAACAGTGTGCCTACAATATTAGATTAGATGATACAAAAATACAAAGTGATAAAGCTTTTCAATCAGTATTGCATGGAATCTTGTCACAACGATGGCGAAGCTTTACCCACCATTCAAGTTATTGAAGTCTAAAGAATTGTCTTTTGTTATGATTCATGAATAAGAAAAACTAAACCGAATGAATGAGAAAAATGCATACAAAAACGGTCATTGAATAATCCTGTCATTGTCATTTATACACATTTGATATTTGTACACAGCTGATCCAGAAAGTTACCAAATCTTTTATTACGATACAGATAACCCTTTGTAGAATTCAGCAATCCCTCGTAACAACCTTGAGCTTACACCAATAAGTTTAAGCCTTTCCAAAGTAGTAGTTCCTCGGTTACTAAAAGGTTAAAGCTAGAAAAAACCTACATTCCACGAAACTGCGTACCACAAATATTAAGGTTTCGATATTTATTTATTTTTAGGTGCGGTCGTATTATCACAACCAAAAAGATTTCAACACCGTCCCTTTACAAAAGCTTGAGAAAGTCTAACAACTCTACCTAATTGTATATTCTTCCCTTTATATATATATAGTTCCTAGCCTAATTTTATTATCAAAAACATAGGCTTGCGGATAAGATTTTCGCAAAACTATGTCCTCGAAATCCGACTAGCCATTCGTCATCCTTATTTTTGTCTAAGACTATAGCTAGCTTCTAGTACATGAGATTATGAACCACAGAATATGATGCATGAAACATGGTTACAATTCTCTGATTAATTTCTAACCGAAAGTAACGGTCTGTAGGGGGTCATCAGAAGCTAATTATATATGTGAAATATTGTCAACATATGCAGAGCAGATCCTTTTGTTAAAAAGTAAAGATTAAACGTGTAGATGAGTCATGAAATGTACAGGGGCGGCACTAAGTGTTAGGTTTTACATCTCGATCTTACTGTACTAGCTTTGATTCTTTTCCTTTAGCGTTTCGTTTGGATTATATGCTTTTCTTCTTTATTATATACTGGGGATTAACCCGTGCCGTAACGGCACGGGCATATTTCTTTTTTATGTAGTTATGCATTTTACGACATATGAATATTAAATATAATATTCATTAGTATCAAGTTTACCCTTCTTATCATTACAAAAGTAAATGAAAGCCCGATAGATCTTTTTATTCTCCACTCCACAAATTCTTTCTAGTTTGTTTCACCTTGACATTCTTCCATACTATCCCTCTCCTTTCTCGAATTGTATCCTCAAGCCAGCCATGAAGGAATTAATTTTTACATATTCCCCCCCCCCCCCCAGAAAAAACATTATTCGATATGTTTTTTAGTTTACAAAGATATCTTATCGATCATTTGAAATGGTATTACTTTTCTGCATTTTCCTTATTTCACTGAACAATATTAGGATCTTCATGGACCATAGGAACCTAGTATGGGACCGACCACATAGCACCAATGTTGTCTCTACTTGACCACCTTGGGATAAGAGGTGTGCGGTTTTAATCTAAAAGGTCTCGGTGCTACGTAAGGAGATTCCCAAGCTTATTAAGCTCATCATGTACTCTTCTTTCCTTCAGGTGGGACTATCCCAAGATATACATACGCCAACAATCTCCACTTTGGCGAGATTAAACCACTTCATCAGTACAATCAGACTCCACGATTACTATCTGTATATGCTACACATCGATCATGATTATTATCACTATGCACCTTGGAATCCTACTCCCCGTTGAGTCAATGAGAATGTAAGCACTAACTCCACCTTGAGCATTTTCTTGCCCACCTAGAACCATGATCCACTTGAGAGTTAATGTGTGAGACACTAACTCCACCTTGAACGCCAATTCAACCTTGAGCATTGCCATGCCAATCTAGAACCCTGCTCCACCTGAGTTGATGGGTGAGACACTAACTCCACCTTGACATCCAGTTCAACTTTGGACCTTGCCTGCTCCACCTTGGGTCTGACTCCACTTGCGCCTTAAATTGGGTGACATCCACAACCACTTCTACATTCGGACAGTCGCCCCAACCATGAGCTTTGATACCAATTGTTAGAATCTTCAAGGACCATCAGACACTACTCAGGGGACAACCACATAACCTCGAACCCTACTTGACCACATTGGAATAAGAGGTGTGGGATTTTTAACTAAAAGGCCTCGGTGCTATGTATGGAGATGCCCAAGCTTATTAACCTCTACATGTATTCCTCTTTATTCCATGAGGGACTATCCCTAGCTATACACATTTGGTTTATCGTGCCACATAATCCAACAACCGAGCGGAACCAAAAAATTAAACTATGTAAGTTGTAACAAAATTACAACACCTGAACCCATTCGTCTCAGGAATAATTGTGTAGATATTAACAGTGTTCGGATCGTTGTTTCCTTTTTGCCCTTTAAGAATAGTCTATAAAGAGTAAAACTCAGAATTGACTCAACAATACATATCGTATTATATGTTCTTATTATTTCAATGACATAATGAAAAGCTAATTATATTTTAAAGTATTAAGTCATTTTCGATGGCAACCATTTACTCACATACGATGTAGGAAGAGTTCACCAAATGGAACATAGGTAATGACTTGTCTTTTCGTAATATCTTTTCAACATAGTTGGATCCAGAGTTGGTAAAAAACACTGTATTTATACGTTCTCGAGCGAAAGTAATCTAGGGATGAGCTACCTCCCAGAAAATTGTTGATTAATGACCGCATTAGTGTTAGTTGAAAATCCCACACCGTCGTACAACCGTAGTGACTAAGTGGGGACAATATTGACAGAGGACCAGGTCCTTACAAATGGTATTAGAGTCGACCACGGGTTACCTGTCAAGAGTGAAAGAGTATGCTTGATGGATTGTGTCGGGAAAGGGTCTCATGAGTGAGAAAAAAATGCCAAAGTCTAGGATTGAAGATATTCCGGAGCCGAGGACGGCTCCAAATTAAATTGATGGTATTATAGTACTCCGAATCGGCAGGTGGGATTCGTCAAATGGTATATAGGTAATGGTTTGTTCTTTCCTAACACCGAGACCTTTTCAGCATAATTGGCCTTATAGTTGGCGAAAAATCTCTATAGTTCAGCATGTTTGGTATTGAGTAATCCTGAGATGGGTGTCCTCCTGAGAAGCTGTTGTTGGATGACCGCAACGGTGACCATTGAGAACCCCATACTCTCAGATGACCGCAGTGGCTAAGTGAGGAAATTATCGGTAGAGGTTCAGGCCATTACATTCAACGACATTACACTTCCAAATGTGAGTTTACTCGTTACATAAAAATAATAAAACCATGAGTAGTTAGTAAGTCAAATCGTTAAGTACTTAACCTAATAAAAATACACGCTATTAACAATAAATTTTGTTATTCATCATCATTGAATAAAAATAACGTTAAACCATTTATCAAGAAATACGTGAGACGATGAGCAATTACTCACTGGGAACCAATACTTGCCACCGTCACTATGGTCCACTTACATAATTGTTAGCCAATCTAACTAAGTTTGGTACTGCTTTTTTTTCTTTGAAAAAAAAAGTACTTTGAAAACATATTTAACAATATTTTTTCATCCTAGTGTTTGGTAAAGATTTTATTAAGTGTTTTTTATGCAACACTTATAAAATTTATCAATTTAAAAAGTGGGGGAGAGGAGCTTTTAAAAGCTTCAAAAGCAAATGCCACAGTTCACCCAGATTTCATATTTTATTTTCCAATTATATCCCTTTTTTTTGTAACTGATAAAAATTATCCTTGAATCTATATATCACCAATTTTTATTCGTTAAATTTTATTCATCGAAGATAATTATTTTATATTTTCACAATTATGCAACCCGATATTTTGATCTTTCGGTCGCATAACTTTCATTTGTCAACAATAAATATTAAGAAATTATTGATTTTTAAAAAGTGGTTAATAAAATTTTTACTCTTTAATAATAATACTAATCAGTAAATTTAATATTACATCTATATATGTGCTCTAATAGTAGAAAAATTAATTTATTTTAAGCACAATAAAATAGAATAAACAATTTTCAGAGATATGTCTGCTTTTGTCATTTTATCACTAACTATAGCTGAACCTGATATTTTCCCATACACAATTTGTTCGCTTTTTTAAATAGTTTTACATTTAGTTTGTAATTTTTACAGAGCTCGGAACAGTAATATACATCGGAAAAACACTTTTGTAAAGCTCACAACAATACCAGACTAATCCTCAGTATTAGCTAATAACAAATATACTATTTATTATCATGATTAGTAGAATAATTTATATATTTTCATTTCTAATTTGACATTTAATAAAATATTATCATGAAAAATTAATATAGTATTTATTATGAAGAATTATGGAACCCTAATGACATGATAAATTTTTTCATTTAGATGCATGTCTAATCTCAATCATAACCATCACTTATACAAACATTACATCCCTAGATTTATCTCTTGTTAGGGCAAATCTGAACCGCCATTTACATAGACAAAATTATCTAAACTGTGTTTTATATTCTTGATGATAGTCCCCGTTAGTTTATTAAAAAGGATTGAATAGTATTAGTAAACTAATGACCAGTGGTTGCAAAGAAAAACGTTTTTCATTCTTTTTTTTTATTCTTTTGTCTGAGAGGTGGAGAAAGATGAAGAAGAAAAAAGAGTGATCAGCAAGCACGATAAGAATGGCATAATATGGGCGGGCTTAAAGCCAAGGAACCAAAAGATGCAAATGCTTTTGTTTTGTCACCATAAGCCATAGCTGATTGTGCCCTGATCCCTTAACACCGAAGCAGAAATCTTACCAACCCCATACGGCCGTGCCTTCTCTGTCTCCTTATCGTTTTGTTCTTTAAAAATAATGGACCCAATGAACCGCAGATGCAACAAGTCGACGACATACCTAGCAAGGAAAATTGCAGACACTTACAGGAAAAATTAGCACAACAAGGAGGTTTTGACCTACAGAAAAAATCCTTCAACGATCGATCGCCTTAGACATTTGAAAGATGTCTAAAATTAATTGACTTCAGAAAGAATGTCTCACATTTATTTCTTTGCTCCACCTAAGAGTTTAGGTGCCAATAGATAGGCTTTATACATAACACATAATGTTGCTCCATCAAGCAGGATGTCAAGCTGAGGTGAGCACCGACGTAGCGCACTGAGAGTTTGAGAATCTAGATATTTGGTCACACCAACCATGCATCAAGCTAATTATATAGAACTAGAAATTAAACTTTTCATTGTACCCGGGCCGGGAGTAATAAGAATTCAAAAACGGCAACCGATTCGGTCCAACTTGACCATCAAATGTATATACATCGAAAAGTTAGTTATACTATTCACTGACTCTTCCAAAACGACCTCATATCTAGTCATATATATTCACAATACTAGTAGGTTGGGTTGTTGCACTCGTAGAAAGACGTCGATAGTGACTTGTATACAATATTTAAGAAAAACCACGGAACAAGGCGGCATCAAGCATGAATAAGTAATAATTTCCTCTCAGAAGAAATAATCAGGAATAATTGTCCTCGCTTACCAACTAATTCAAGCTCTCGGATGTATATATTCTCTCAAATTCCTCTAAATTTGCTTTTTCTATCACCTGCAAGTCTCTTCTTACCTTAGGAGCCGATTCCGTCAATAACACATGCGTTCCTCGTCTGAAACAGGCTTCTCCTTTGCTAGTGCAGTGATGCTACATGGAATTTGTTTGCCGATCACCATCATGATCCCAAGTCCCAACGTCCATACTTTAATAATTTCATTAGGATTAGTGAATCGGGTGTGGACCTCCCCATAACATTCTTTTAATCACCAGACGGATAAAACGATTGATTTTGACGTACTAGCCCCATCATCTTCCACATCGGATGTCATGGTCAATCAATTTTCCAACGCCATCTAGTTTTGCATACTGTAGTTTCTAAAATGACTTCTCTAACCTTGACCATATAGACAAAATTTTGTCATATATTTTTCTTTTGTATTTCTCAAAGATCTATGATCAGAGATATACAAAGCTTGGATTATCTTTGACGTTGAGGAGCTTGAAAGTGTTCTCTCATACTACTTAGAAGTCGACACTGTAGATATTTGGGGCTTGAGTTAGCGGTAGAACAGGTTGGGATATTTCAATCTCTTTGAAAATATCGGTTAGTAGGGCTCAATTCATCTCCAAAGCGCACACGACTGGCCGGTCATACTGTCATAGCTCACATTATGCAACTCTACATGAATATGATATATCATCTGTCTTTTTCCTTGGTTGCATTTGGACCCGGTTTCGAGTGTCTAGTAGCCAATGCAAACTGAAAAAGAGTGGAAAATAAACGTTTGGTGCCACCAAAAGATTTAGGTACTAGGATTTTGAGGTATATGTAAAACTTGTTTTCTAGATAATAGGTGATTTTTACATGTTTATTTTTGAAATTTTTTGTTCTTAATATTAAGTTATATTATCTCTGTTTCCAGAAAAAATATACTATTATTTTTTCACCTTAACCTAAAAATAGGCCGAACTATAAAAACCATAGTATTTTTTTCCCAAAGGCGAAGAGACTATGATTTATTATTAAACATAACGACGTATATATGGTTGTTATTCTAAAAATTAGTGACATCATTTTGTGTCACTTTGAACTAAAAATGTTATAAAAATCCAAAAAACAACAGCTACGCCTCTAGAGCTAAGTAGTTGAAACGCTAGCTAAAATTGGATTAAATGTTAATTTCTGCTAAAATTGGGTCAATGCAACACACCTCCCCATAGCCTGAAGGTGGCCCTAATCGTAGTGTCAATCTTGGATTTATTTAAGTTAACCCAAAAATCCATCTCCAAAAGAAATATTACCAGAAAATGCAAGACTTATTTTATAAACTGTTGGATTACATCCCATAGATCGTTCTTTCTTTTCCAAAGGATCCCTTAGGGCGTACACAATGGTGCGAGCATAACTAAAGACCAAAGACTAAAAAAAAAGATCAAATTTGGGCTTAGTCCGTCCTGTGGTGTAATGGGTGACGAGTAAATTTGGTCGCGCGTTGATATAAAGTCCGCTTCATCGTCCAGCGTAGATAAAGATTACGCCTGGCATGGGGCGTTGATAAAGATAACGCCTGGTATGGGGCGTTGATAAAGATAACGTCTGTATGGGGCGTGAACTATAGCAACGCCTGGTGTGTGGGACGGAAATTATATGTTCGCCCGAGTTCAAAAAAAAAATAAAAATGGGGCGTTGATAAAGACAACGCCCCAAGCAAAGTTTTCAAAACTTTGTGAAGGTGGGATCATGACTATATCAACGCCTCAAGAGAGGCGTTAACATTATGTACGCCTGGGTGTCCGGCGTTAACTTTACGTACGCACCGTTCAGGCGGACATTATACCAACGCCCATCCAGGCGGACATTAGGCGGACATTATACCAACGCCCTGCATCAGGCGTTAACTTTACGAACGCGCGGTTACAGGCGGACATTATACCAACGCCCGTCGGGTAGGCGGACATTATATAAACGCCCGACTATATTTGGATTTGGTCTTAATCGCCGATCAAATTTGGTCCGAATTTTACTCTTTGATCAAATTTTGATCGATGGTCCGTCCCACTACACCAGCCCACTCGACACCAAATTTGGGTTTAGTCGTCCACTGCAGTTGCTCTTATTTTTAAAATTTATTATATAATAACATAATTCAATGAAATAAGCTTAAAAAGGTTATTGATATTTAGGAAAAACATATTATTCTATGATAGTGTGATTGTTCTGAAATTAACTCCGTTATAAGTACTTTTAATTTTAAATTCCCCAAAATCTAGTCCATAAAATCCTTTCCATTTTCTTCCCCAACACTATCACGTACATATTATTTTTTCTACTTTTTTGTTTTTTCACCTACTACTGTCAAAGACAGTTAATACTGTTAAGTGGGTAATTACGTCTTTTCAAGTCCCTGGCTGCTTCTCTACAACTTTACCCAATCCAATTTCTTCTTCTCTCTGCTCTGAAGTTTTCTCCAATTCTTTTTCTGACAAGTTTCTTCTACTTCTCTCCCAAAAAGTCTTCTCCTTTCAAAGTCTAAAAATACTCTCTAGAGTCTCTTTCTCTATGTACCAAGTAATTAGAAAAAGGATTTGGAGAAAGAGAGAGACAGAATTTGTATAATTAATTAATCAAAATATTATACAAAATTCCTGGAATTGTACTTACTAGGAGAAGAGAGAATGAAGAAGAAGATAACTTTACCTGCAAATTTGGTAAAGGCAGCAGAATAATTGAGTATAATTACTTCAACTTCATTTTCCCCTCATGCCCCAATTCTCTCAAAATCAAAACCCATTGTTTTTTTTTTTTTGACCAATGAACAAAAGTCAGATAAGTTTCTTTCTCTTTTCTTTAGATCTTAAATTTTTTTAGGGTTCAGATGAAACGTGATTTAAATCCTAATTCCAATTTGTTGTTTTTATTGTTGTTGTTGTTGTTGATTAAAGTTTTTCTTTCTTTTGATGATTTAGAGATCTAATTTTTACTTAATTTCTTGTTTAAAGTTTGGGTTTTTAATTACCCCCTTTCTAATACTGAAATTGTTATTATTCGAACAATTTGGGTATTGGTTAGGGTTTTATAAATTGGGGGTGTTTTTATCTGTTAGTTGTTTGCTGGTAGGTGAATTCTAGAGAGGTGCTGATTATTGTTATGTGTTTTTCTGAATTTACTGTAAATAGTTAGGGTTGGCGTTTGTTTTATTGACTTGCTACTCCTTGAAAGATATTTTCTACTTCTCTCAGGAGAGATTTCTGCTTTGTTTTTTCTTTTAACTTTAACACAGTTAACATATATACTGGATCACTAAAAAAAATTGCTTCCTTTTTTAAAAACTGAAAAAAAAAAAAAACGCCCACCAATTTTTATTGTGGGTTTTAAGATTTGGGTCTTTACTGTTCAACAATTGATAATTTTACAACAATTATTGGATAATTGATAGTTTTCAGCTTCTTTTGTTCAACCTCCTTTGAACAATTAATATACGTTTAGTGAAGATACTAGAATTAGGAGAAACAACACATAATAGTCAGAAGAAGGGGAAATTCTTGTGTTATGATTGGGAGGAGTTCTTTCTATGGGAATACCAGATAGATCACTTTTGGATTTTATTGAGAAAGTTAGATCTTGGGTTCCTTGGGGAGTCAGCGACATATCCGGTGTATCGCAGGAATTTTGTGTACCCTTACCGGACAGCTGCATGATGTGTTTGGAGTGTAAAACTCGTGTTACAGAATTCAGCTTTAAGTTCCGCTGTAATCGTTGTGGTCGGGTAATGTGTGGGAATTGCCTTCAAGAGAAAAGCACTTTTTTCGGTGCATCAGATGGGTTGAGAAGCAGTGTGGAGGTTGAGGAAAATATCTGCAAGTTTTGTTTACAGGATGGAGATGGACATGATGACATGGGAGATTTCAGCGAGTCGATTGATCCTTCTTCACCTCGGCAGAGCCCAGAACGTGAGTTCCAAAGTTATGATAGAGATAAGAGCAATAACTATGATAGTGCAAAGCCTTATCAGAGTGATCATCTTGCCCGTTTTCTTGAAGCGCAATATCATGGTTCTTCACCCCACGCGATGGGTAGCAGCAGTTCATCAGCAGATCATTTGTCGCCAATTTCTTTTCGTCACTCTTCCAGCAGGTAAGCTTTTTGTTTTTAATGCTAATTTCCTTGAGAAAAGTTTGTGCTGTTGTGTCTATATTTTAAGAGGTTTGCGAGCTTGTGTTTCTAGTCTATTTTGTTTACCAGAAAAGGGTCATTTGTTTGATAAATGTGTTCATTCCCCTTGATACTGTGGTGTAGGAGCGACGAAGAAGATGCAGAGGATTCCCGGAAACATTATTTCAGTCCGTCAAGTGAATTCTCTCATGATATTTCTGATATAGATTCCAGTAGTATTAGTGTTAGGAACGATTTCTGCAGTTGTAAGTCACTTAGTTCAAGTCCTCTAGACAGCCCCTGTGGAGTGACTACAACTCCCACTAGAGCTGGTTACTTGGTTCAGGGTGGGAGCCCAAATTCTATGAAAGATGTTCATTATTTTCGCAAAGAAATGAAGGCCACTGTAAGAAGACCCCAGGTGGAGCACGAGGAACTAGAAAACGGTGATGAGTGCTCTGCTGTTATCTCAGTAACTTCAGACCAGAATGAAAAGTTATCACAGCCGTTGGATTTTGAAAACAATGGTCTTATTTGGTTTCCACCACCACCCGATGAGGAAGAGGATGGTGACTTCTTCAAATATGAGGATGACGATGAGGATATTGGAGAATCAGGCATGATGTTCTCGACTAGTAGCCTCAACCTTGATGCAATGTTAGTTGAAGATAAATCTGTTGAGGAACACAAAGAGCCCCTTAGAGATGTGGTGCATGGGCATTTCAGGGCTCTTGTGTCACAGTTATTGCAGGGAGAGGGTATTTCAGCGGGTAATGAGAGTGGTGGAGAAGACTGGCTTGACATAGTCGCTTCACTTGCTTGGCAAGCTGCAAATTCTGTCAGACCTGATACCAGCATAGGAGGAAGTATGGATCCCGGTGACTATGTAAAGGTTAAATGTATAGTTTCAGGAAGTCCAATTGAGAGGTATGGCTTCAAACATATGAGTTTTTAACAGAGCTTGATCATTTTTCTTGTAATACAGTCACTTGAAATGCTAACATCGGAACATATTGCAACAGCACCCTTGTTAAGGGAGTAGTTTGTACAAAAAATATAAAGCACAAGCGCATGACATCACAATACAGAAATCCCAGACTGCTGCTTTTGGGAGGATCTATTGAATACCAGAGATCTGCAAATCAATTGGCATCTTTTGATAATTTGCTCCAACAGGTCATTTCTTGTTTGCTTACTTTTTTGCAGAAACTTTTGTTAGACTAGTGTGTTGGATCGATTTTTGAATTCCAGAGTTTCATGTAACAGGAAATTGATCATCTCAAGACAGTTGTTTCAAAGATAGAGGCTCATCGCCCAAATGTTCTGCTGGTGGAAAAAAGTGTATCTTCATATGCCCAAGAGTATCTGCTAGAAAAAGAAATATCTTTAGTGTTAAATGTTAAAAGGCATCTTTTAGAGCGCATAGCAAGGTGCACTGGTGCACATATTGTTCCGTCCACGGATAATCTTTCTGCAGTGCGGTTAGGACATTGTGAAGTCTTTCGACTAGAAAGAGTCCTTGAAGATTGTCCTGCTGCCAATCAGCTGAACAAGAAATCAGCTAAAACTCTGATGTTTTTCGAAGGTTGTCCTAGGCGTCTAGGTTGCACGGTAATGTTTCACATATCCTCAGTTTAGTATTTGAGATTAATGCATGTAAAGATATGAGGTGAAAAATTTATGCAACAGAGTCATTTTGCTGTTTCTTCTTTGTATTTCTTTTAAGGGCTGATTTAAAGTTTCATTTCTGATTGACTTGGTATATATCTTTAGTAGGTGCTCGACCTTTTAAAATCTTTTGGTTCCATAGTTGCACTAGGATATGTATAGTAAGACGAGGAATGGGTGCTCTTTTGTGGTGCTTCAGTCGGAGCTCCTGCATTTTATATCTTGGGCAAATTTTTAGTTAACCCTTAACATAAAATATTACTATTCATAAATAGGTGAAGCATCTTTGCACCTCCATTTGACTTTGTGTAGGATTGTGTCTCACGCTTCATTTATTTCATTTTACTTGACTTCTAGTGGAAACCCAAAAAATAATGCAAATGAGCTCCAGCCTTGCACATAAACCTAGCGAAGTTGTATCCTCAAATGACTGTCTTTACGACTGTTGTACTTCGGAACTGTGACTCAAGCTTTAGTAGACCTTGTCATCACAAACGTCCTGAATGATCAACTTTTTTTTGTTTGTCTGTTTGGAAGTTTTGTTTGTCTGCTTGGAAGTAAGTTATGGTTTAGCATCCCAGTGTATATGAAAGAAACAAGTTTAAAGCTGGTAAAAATAAAATTGCTAAGCTCATTTTCTTGCTGTTTTTGACTTTTAAATCAGATAGACAGCGGTGCACCTCTTTTGATTGATTGTGTTGTCTGATCTAGCTTATGATAAATTGTCTTTTCGTAGTTAAAATGGGCCTTTTATATGGCATCTGCAATAAACAATCTCAAGTTGATGCTTTTTGATTGGATTCATCGAAATATCGTTGAATATATACATACAGATAGCAAAAGTTGATCATCCTTGCTTGTATTGATATCACTCCAGGTTCTCTCTAGTGGGATTTTCTATTTTCTGATATGTAAGATCACTTACATGGTCATATCAGAATCGGAAATTTGTACATGGATTGTTCACTATATTTCCTCTGTCTAAACAAATGAATAGGATTGTTACTATTGTCTTTGTCATCAAGTAAGTGGTGAACTCATAAAAAATATCATAATGGGTACCCGTCTTGGGAGGTGTACCTGCAACATAATGTTTTATGGACTCATAACTTTGTCGTTTTCTGCTAGAAACTGTATACAGTTACTAATGATTTGAATATACTGCTATTCTTCAGGTACTTCTGAGGGGCGCATCACGGGAAGTGCTTAAGAAGGTTAAACATGTAGTTCAATTTGCAGTATTCGCAGCTTATCATTTATCCCTAGAAACCTCCTTCCTCGCGGATGAGGGTGCTACCTTGCCTAAAAACCACATGAAACCTCCAGCAGCTATCCCCGAAAAGCTGATGATCACTGACGGTGCTATTTCAGTTATCTCTAATTCCGCCGTTCCTTCTGTTTGCTTAACAGTAGCATGTCAACCTGAAGCTTTGGGTGACTGCGACACTTCTAGTATTCCAGCTTTTCATCTGACATCAGATGAAAAGCAGAATGATCAAACCACAAGCCTCATTTTAGAAAATCAAGAAAGGGAACCGTCTGGTGGTAATTTCAGTTCTGAAGATGTAAGCGTTTCATATCCTGGCGTTATTGAAGCTGGGATTGGAAGTGAATGGTCTGATGCATATGATGCTAATTCAGTTTCAAATGTGTCTCCGCTATCATATGAGCAGCAGCAATGGAAGGAGAGGCGGTTCTCTGCAATTTCTTCTGAACATCTGTTACCGAGCTCTGTCCAAGAAGAAGGAAGCACATTTGAAAATGTTTTGCAATCTACTGAAGTTACTGAGCTGGCAAGTACTACCGATAGGGTTGATTGGAGTGATGTCTCAAGCGAATACTTTTCAACTGCCGACAACAACCAAAGCATATTGGTTTCCTTGTCGAGCCGGTGTGTACTGAAAGGGACAGTATGTGAACCGCCTACGCTTAAGCGCATACGGTTTTACGGAAGTACCGATAAGCCACTTGGAAGGTATCTGCGAGATGACTTGTTTGATAAGGTAATTCCTTTGTTCAATATACTTCTGATTTTTTGTTGATGAGATGCTCGAGCTAGAATTCAAACTGAATTTTCAATTACTTGTGATTGGAAGGCATCTTGCTGTTGGTCCTGTAAAGAGCCAAAGTATTCCCATGTTCTATGCTATACCCACCAACAAGGGAATCTGACTATAAATGTCAAACGTCTACCATCACTGAACTTACCTGGGGAGCGTGATGGGAAGATATGGATGTGGCACCGATGTTTGAGATGTGCACAGAAGGATGGGGTTCCACCTGCAACGAGGAGAGTGGTTATGTCCGATGCTGCTTGGGGACTTTCTTTTGGAAAGTTCTTGGAGCTTAGTTTTTCCAATCACGCCACTGCTAATCGAGTTGCAAACTGTGGTCATTCCCTACAGAGAGACTGCCTCCGTTTCTATGGGTGCATTTTTCTAACTAATTTGGTCTTCCTATTATTATTATTCTTATTTTTTTTTAGTTCTAGTTGAGTGATCCTATAATTTTGTGGTTTTTAAGACTGACATATTTTTATCTCACAGGTTCGGGAGCATGGTTGCTTTCTTTCATTATTCATCTATTGATATTGTTTCTGTTCGCTTGCCTCCTGCAATGCTGGAATTCGATGGCCATGGTCAACTGGAATGGGTCAAAAAGGAAGCAGCTGAGGTACTTCATTTATGGCTCTTTGATTCTAGGCACACTGTTACTCGTCTCTCTTTGGCCTAACTGTTGGTGCTTGTGTTTATACCCTATGTTCACGTGCTATTTTGAAATTTGGTTTGTTGGATCTTATGATCATATATGCTTTCTTTCTTTCTTTCTTTTACAGCTTGCCAAAAAAATGGAAGTCCTGTATGCAGAGGTGTTTGATGTACTTCACAAAATTGAACAAGAAGGCACATCTGCAGGGCACCAACGTTCTGATGGAGGTGAATTTTATGATCACATTGCTGATTTGAAGGCTTTGCTGAAAAGGGAGAGAAATGCCTATGAAGTAAGTTCCAGCTTAGGATTAGTAATTTTATGCATTTCATATGTTAAGTTCCAGCAAAGGATGGGTAACTTTATGCATATTATATGATTGTCACTCTTCGATGCCTTCATCAGGTAATTATTGACCAACCTTTTGAGTTGTTCTGGATTATGTTAACAGGATTTGCTACAACCACTTGACAATGAGGATTCAGAACCTTGTCAGACATTAGACGTTCTAGAGCTTAATCGTTTGAGGCGCTGCCTCTTAATCGATTCTTACTTTTGGGATCGTAGACTGTATGCATTAGATTCCCATGTCAGAACAGATGGTTCTCTTCACATGTTCGATTCGTGTAAGCTGGATTCCACAACTTACATCCAGTTGAAAGAATGGAGAAATGAGTCATTTTCTAGGGATAGCAAGCTAGGTGGTTCTTCCGAAGAAAGTATGTCGATATGTTTGACGTCATTGAATAGTCCCAAGCATAACCTAAACCAAGAGGCGAAGATAAATTCACAATCTTTTGATCCAATATCAAAAGAATTGACCATGGACCAGAAGATATGCAAGTCAGATGTGGGCAGTAGCAATGAACTTGTTGACTTGATTGTTGACCCTCATAGCAGAAATGAAGATTCATTTGCAGAGCTTACTACCTCTTTGGATAAGACACCCTCAGAATGCCTCCAATCACCCATGCTGTTATCTAGCCTTTCTGATAAAATAGATTCAGCATGGACAGGTACAGGTCATCAACCTTCGCAGGATTCACAACCAAATGGTACCCATGTTGAGTCAGTGGGGACATTTACTCGGATTGAGAATCCATCTCTTAGACGGCTCATGGCTCCAGCAAGAGTTTATTCCTTTGATTCTGCAGTTAGACTCCAAGAGAAGTTTAGCAGAGGATTGTCCCCAAGGTCTTTGCATTTGTCTTCACTCAGATCCTTCCATGCTTCTGGAGATTATGTCAGTATGGTTAGAGACCCAATTCCGAATATGCTGAGAACCTTCTCTCAGACCTTTCCAAGTGAGATGCAGAAAAGCGAAACTCAAAAATTGAAGTTTATCTTTAAATCAGTACCCTCGTTTACCTCTTCTGCATTTCAAGTGGTTGGTGAAGGGGTTCGTTTGCTACTTCCACAAACAGGTCATAATAATATTGTTATTCCTGTTTATGATAACGAGCCCACAAGTGTGATATCATATGCCCTAGGTTCAAAGGAGTATGAAGATTGGATTGCTAATAACTCAGGTGACCACGGCAGAGCCAGGGGGAGAAGTGATGGCCATAGTTTTGGAGAAAAACTTAGCAAACTATCAAGCTTTAACTCTGCCTGGCAGCTGGCAAACTCTATGGACTCGGATGATATTCTCTGTAGACATTACGCCTCTGAAGATGCTTCTTCAACTATAGGCGGCATTTTTTCAGATCCCAAAAGATCTCCTCATGCAAGAATTTCTTTTGGGGATGAATCCTCATCTTTCGCAGACAAAGCAAAATTCTCTGTGATTTGTTATTTTGCTAGTCAGTTTGATGCTCTTCGGAAAAACTGTTGCCCTAGTGAAGTGGATTTTATCCGTTCATTAAGTCGTGGCAAAACATGGCAGGCCCAAGGTGGAAAGAGCAATGTGTATTTTGCTAAGTCATTGGATGACAGATTCATCATAAAGCAAATCACAAGAACAGAGTTGGATTCATTTGAGGAATTTGCCCCACAATACTTTAAGTATATGATCGAGTCCCTTAGTTCAGGAAGTCCAACTTGCCTTGCTAAAGTTCTTGGCGTTTATCAGGTAAGGTTTAGCTATCTCTGTTTTCTTATTCTAGTCATATTGTTGGCCTTGTACTAAATTCAATGGTATTGGTTCGGCGATAGGTGTCTGTAAAGCATTTGAAAGGTGGAAGAGAAACCAAAATAGATTTGATGGTGATGGAGAATCTCTTCTTCAAGAAAAATATTTCACGGGTGTATGATCTCAAGGGTTCTGCAAGATCGCGGTACAATTCTGATACAACAGGAAAGGATAAAGTTCTGCTTGATCTGAATTTGTTGGAAACACTTCGGACAAACCCCATATTTCTTGGTAGCAAAGCGAAGAGAACCCTGGAAAGAGCAGTTTGGAATGATACATCTTTTCTGGCGGTAAACTCCCAAACTTATCTTGCTATGAAATTTGGAGTTTTCCACCCTTCTCGTGTTATAACTAAATTACTATGTTGTAGTTTTTGCGGTTTTGCATATCAATTTTAAGCCTTTGGAATACCCAAATTTAATTTTCTCTTATATTTTGCTTGTATTTTCAGTCAGTCGATGTTATGGATTATTCCTTGCTGGTTGGAGTGGATGAAGACAACAACGAGCTGGTGTTGGGGATCATCGATTTTATGCGGCAGTACACATGGGATAAACATTTGGAAACTTGGGTGAAGGCTTCTGGTATTCTTGGTGGTCCGAAAAATGCAGCACCCACGGTTATTTCACCCAAGCAATACAAGAAAAGGTTTAGGAAAGCAATGTCCAGTTATTTTCTTACTGTACCTGATAAATGGACCTCATGAGTTGGCCCCCAAAAGGAGGACCATGAGTTTTTTGTTTTTTTTCATTTTAAGCCGTCCTAGTCCACAGTGATGATTCGAAAGTAACTATGTAAACATTGTAAACACTGATATCTACCTCTTGTAATCGATCAATTTTTTTTTTGAAAAGTTAAAAAAATTAAAATAAGAAAAATGAAAATTTTATGTCTGTCGAAGTCTGTAATCTTCTTGGTCGACGTTATCTAGGGGTTATCTTGATAGCCCACCTTGTGTGAGTGGAGGTGTAGGATAACTTGGTAATATCTTGCGGATATTACTGACATTATCGATGGGTTCTTTGTAATGTATCATTTTGCGTGAGAGGAATGTCAGAAGCTAACAAAATATCCAAGAGATGAAGGCCTACCTGAAAATATAAACAAGCTAAATGTCTCTCATGATACAAACTGGAACAGTGGAACTGACATGATTGAGACTCTTATAACTTATAAGAGATATATAAAGAAGTTGGCAAGTTGTGAGAATCAACCTATAGGAGCCGAGTTCTTTTGGTTTGTTTATGGTTGGCATAGTGGCACTTAGCTTTATGGAGCCTGCCCACAAGACAAAAGCAGAAACAATGCATTATTCTACAGTTGCATTTTTAAATAATGTCTGCAAATTCTCGTATCACCTTCACTCTTACCCCACTGAAGATGCTCTCTTTTTCTCATCTATCTTTTCTTTCCTCTAATTGTCGCACCATTTCGGTTACTAACCAGACCCGTGCATCTCAAGATATTGAGTTGCTTCTAAGAACTTTGATTTGGCAGACGCAGATATACCCCAGCTAGAATTTTTAGTTTGTAATTGAGAATTTTAACATCCCTTCTGTTTGGAGATAAGCATCAATTATTTCAATCTATTGTTTATCCGATCTTTTTTTATATAAGGTTATTCTTATATAAAGGTTCCACTGTACGCGATGCTGCTATACCTATAATGCAGTTTGACGTCTAATGAATTTTCATAGCCAATTAAATTTGCAGCTATTTGGTAAGCGCAAGTGCAAATGCAAAGGTTATGGAAGTGTTCCAGTGATTCTTGTGAAATCATCCTAAAGACAAAAGTATGACGGATTCACATGTGATTAGTTAACGCATAAATTGTGTGAATGCAAAGGGAATTTAGATAAATAGCGTACACCGGAAAAGTAAATCACAAGCTAACAAACGTCAAGATATAACCAACACCAGTCATGTTTAATGGAATTAATGTTCCTGTAAATTTTATGACGAGGTTGTAAGTTGAAATCTCTGTTAAGATTACATATAACTTAAATTAAACGAAAGAACTAAACCTACTACCTAACACAAGATGAAACTACTGTTTCTTTTTACATAGTACATTCAACTGTCTTGTCTGCAAATTGTTAACTGAGGAGAGAAATGCTTGATTTCTTCTACCATTCATGACATAGTAAAGATGGTTCTTTTTCGGGTTATTGAATATGTTCTTCATCTTTAGTTGTTGTCAAGAAACCCACTTTTCTTCTACTCTGCAAAAATTCAACAAAACCAAAAAGTAAAAAATCATGCATCAATTAGGCAACAAAATCATCCTCGAGTTGAATTGGTGCCTACCACTTTCTTTCGGTTAGAAGTAGTCAAAAGCAAATCCTCCAAAACTAGTAAATTTGATTTTTTTTTTTACCTAATGATTATTCCTAGTTTTTTTCTTTACAAACAATGATAACAATAATTATGAACACAAATGACTAACCGGCCGAAAGATATTTTTGGTGAGTAAATTTGGTTGTTGGCTGTGAAAACTCTTACTGATTCATAGTTTTAATAATTAATAAGCCTCAAATCCAAAATAATTCGAGAAATTTCTGTCGGTGTGTAAAACCGCTAGCTACAAGATTATGAATGTCATGCTAGCTGATGCACAAGTTGAAATCGAAGTTTTTGGACCTAACCAAGACATATGACCTTTGGACTTTTTATAGGTTCTGTGTTGCATGGAAGATATATCCTTTAACAGTTGAATTGTGTATGAATGTAGGAAATTTCTTCATTTTTTTTTTTCTTTGTACGCAAATAGTTGTCTAAAAGAGACAGAAGTAATGCATGCTAGACTGAATTTCGGCAACAAATTATGAGACTATGAATAGGGCGACGACAAATAACAAAAAGAAAATTCCACTTAAAATCTGCAGAAAACTAAAATATTATGCTGATGCTATTATTTTACCATAACAAAGAATTTTTGTTTTTTGTTTTTGTTCTGAAGATAAGCTCCAAACAAGTAATATATATCCCAATCTGATTTTATGTCCTTGTCAGTTGTTTAGCAAATTGAACTTAATTAGGTTAGCGAACTAATTTTAGATTTTAAAACAAGCCAATTTGTTCAAAAGAGAGTATAATATTAGTTTCATCTCGAACACATTTTGTTCAGATACAAAGTGCAACTAATTTTGGACTATTATCTTATTCTTATTTATTGTTTCCTAATTAAAATTAGTTACAAACTTGGGTTATTATCAGGGCGGTTTAATGGTCGGTTGTGATATGCTAGTTTAAGAATGCTTCAGCAGGAATGAAGAGATGTGTGCACGCACATACCTTAGTTTTTTCTTCAATGCCCCGAAGACAAGGTTTCCATGGTTGCTGGTGCGAGAACAGTTCGCCACTCTTGCTAATTGGTTGGCCGTCATACCTCAACTCACCACTGTTGCTATATTGTTGGCCGTCATACCGCAATTCACAACTCTTGCTAATTGGCTGGCCGTCATACCTCAATTCACCACTCCTGCCATATAGTTGGCTGTCATTCCTCTCTTCATAGTTACTGTTACCGTTGTAATAAGCATCAGCCGCGTTATTATTAACGTTGTCTGCAATACAAAGCCCCATAATCTTCTCAGCAGCTTCCAACCCATCTTTACTTTCTCGAACTAGTTTCTCCACCTGCGATCTAGGCAATCTGACTCTGATCCTCATCGTCCCGGACGACCCTCCGACTTCAGACGACGTATCATCAACATCATGATCAATAATTGACGCTTTCGAGTTTAAGATGGATGATAAATCAGATACATACCTTTTCGATAACTTTAAACTCTCTAATCTATCTTTCGCCGTCATTTGTAACCCGGAACGTACACGTCTTGGTAGCTTATCTTCTTCTTTAATCTTTGGCATCTCTAATAAGAAATAGATTTTTTTCGGCTTCAGTTGTTGGTATTCCTCTAATGGTTTTGCTCGTAAACCGTAATGTTTTACAGCTCCTGATTCTATTAAGACATGGCCTGGATAGTCTTTAACTATGTCTCGAACCATCACTGGAGTATGAATCTTCAGTGTTTCGCCATTAACTTTCATAACTTTGGCAATCTTTCTTCCACCTCCGATAGTGTTTCCCATTTCAGATGATTTTTTCAGCTCTATCTACAACTTTTCTTTTGATTGGAACTGAAAATTTGGGTTGGCTTTATATTGACAAAATGTTATGGATATCTCTCTTTCTCCTTGCTTTCTCTCTTTGCTTTATGCTCTGTTACTTTATCTCTAACATATATACTTAAAGCAGGAGGTTTCAATAGTGGAGGAAGAATGATAGAGAGGGCCTATGTGTTCAAAATATGGACTAACAGAGGTAGTTAATCTTGTCTGGTTATCAATTAATTAATGATTGTTGTTTTAAGGGTCAGGAGTCAAAATAAGATCGCCAATTATAAAATAAGTCAAGTTAAAGTTTCAACTTCAAACCAAGAAAAATTGGTGTTTTTTTACTTACTGATTCTTTTGAGATATTGATCCGCACAAATTGACTGGTTTTGTATTCTAAATAAAGCTAAACCGAATGCAGTTACGGCGCAATTCTGCGAACTTAGCCCCCTGCCTTAGATACACGCGGGTGCTGTTAAAAAGTAAAAAGTATCTTGCTTGCTTGAGTGGTATGCCGGTAACACCTATAATTAACGTAGACTAATTAGTAATTAGTGATAGTGCGTAAGATGATTAAAGGTTAAAACTTAAAGTACACTTCCTTTATAAAGCAGGTTAACCCTTTCAAGTCAAATTGAATGATATTATTATGAAAAAAAATTTATTAAAATATGCATAAATATGCTTTGAGAATCGGTGACATGTTGAGCATTTGTCCCTATTTACCAATAATGGCTCCTCCTAATATCTCTTTCGTCTTAACAACGTGACTTTGAAGATTTGGATAAACAGAAAACCTGCATGTAAGATAGGATTCAATTAACATACAACTCTTTTAAGGGTTTTACCGTAAGATAGAAATGTGCATGACATATTGCTACGTAATGTTTATGAAACAAGTACGACAGACAGACCGCGGCAACATCCAGAATGGAGGGATAATTTTTGTTAAGAGTAAAAGACAATTAGTAGCAGATGCCCGTGATAAGTGGGGTTTGTAATTAGTTGTAATAGATTATCATTATATTAAAACAGAAAGTAATGTTTAGATTTGGAATTAGTCTCATATTATAAAACCAAGTGTGTACTCAAGAAATTCTGGAGAGATTCCTGCTTTGGGAGCATGCGGTGAGTGAGTGATTGATTGATGATGATGACGACTTTGATGATATCAAAACATGAATTTGTTGGCTACTCAATTTCGTCACGGAAGAATTCAGTCTTATTTTTTAATACAGTTAAAATCTACTTTTTACTGTTAATTTTCTATATCTTTTTGAATATTTTCTCAGCTTCTTCTGTTTTTGCATTGAATTAGGTCTTAATTGATGTACTACCCATGCAACGACCCGGAACTGATTGGTGATACTGTTCTTGATAATTATCTTTTCATTAGTGTCATATACTAGCATGTGAAGGAAAACAACAATTTGCTCTGTCAAAATTAGCTTTCCCATGGGAATTTAAACTAAACTAAGTGGGTGTTAGAACCAGACACCCTTTTGTTAAGGGTTTTGGAAATGCAAAATTGAGTAACTCATGGATATTTCGTATTTCGAGAAGGCAACCAATTCTGACCTAACTGAATACACTAACATGTGTTATTAGCCTAAAATAACAATCAAATACACCAGCATGTTTTTTAAATAGTGCATATGCTATTCATACTGAGAGCAAGATAAGATGGTATTTTATTCTGGAAGAGTAACGAAAATGCTATTGGACTCCCTCTTTTTTACCTCCTATAATATGGCTCATACATTTAGATTTTGATCCACATTCAAATATTAGTAGGATTCACCATTTTTTAGAAGTAGGATTTAGATTGTAGGAAGGTGAATAGAGATCAGGTGGGAAAGAGGGAGTTGAATAACACCCTTCTGAATGAAAGAATAATTTCAAAATGAATGCGGAAAATTTAGTGGAAAATTGATATTCTTGAGTTAGAGATATATTAATGATCTCGTGAAGAATGTAGTTGGTACATTCATGACTTAAATTAAGCCATAATTTCAAAGAATTCCGGCGAGATAATTTTAGAGATTTCGTGTAAAAAGATTATTCGTAATTAAAATGGTAGAAAGGCCAAAAATTAGCCGTATACGGTTTAACAACGATTTTGAATGTGATATACATAGACGGTCTTCATTGAATGCCGTAAAACAAAATCATGAAAAATTGACCGTATACCAACAACAACATTGGATATATACTACATTTTAGTGTTCTGCATGCATGGTTTCCATGTGCCTAATCGGAAAGTAGTAACCAAGACCAAAATGTTCTCAAACTGACCAGAAAAAATGTTATGCACTCTAGTTTCTAAACGTTCATCTCCTCAGAGCGACTGCAATGGTACGACTAAACTCAAAGATCAAAGACCAGAAAAAAAGACTAAATATGAATTTAATCTGTATTGTGACGTTATGGGGAGAAGACCAAATTTGGTCGCGCGTAAAACAATTTTACGCATGAAGACGGGCGGAAGTATTAGTTACGTTTCATTTCTGCGCGCAAATATAAATTACGTTTCAAACGGGCGTAAATATAAATCACGTCTGTTATCGAGCGTAAATATAAATTACGTTTCGTATGGGGCGGAATCTTAAATTCCGCCCGTTGATCAGACGGATTCCAAATGACCGCTCGAAGAAACGTAAAAATAAATTCCGCCCGAGTTAAACACGGTCACACAGCACGTGTGAGATCAGACGGGCGAACATCTGGTGTCCGCGTGATGAATTGTACGGACGGACATCTGCTGTCCGCGTGATGAATTTGTCAGGCGTAAAATATTTTTACGCCTGAGACGGGCGTATCCAAAATTTCCGCCCATTAGGTTTTCATTAGGGCGTACTCTTCCTGTCCGTCTGATGAAATCGGGCGTACTCTTAAGCAACCGCCCCTTCCACAAATACCGCCTCTCCTTCCCAACCACAACCCATCTCTTCTACACGAGCCTTCTTCTTCTCAGTTCATATTCTTCCACAGTTCATATTCTTCTTCTCTTCACCGCCCCTCTTCAGTTCATATTCTTCTTCTCCATTCCCATCTACCAACCGCACAAAAACCCTAAAAACTCCACAAAACCCCTAAAAACTCCATTATAAGGTATGTATTTTCTACTTTCTTTATTCAATTTGTGTAATAATAATATCATGTATTGTATTTTTTGTTCGAATTTATTTAGGGTTTTTACGTTGAAAATTGAATCAGACTTTATTACTAATTGGATATTCATATTGGGTTAATCAAATCTTATTAAAATTGGGTTAATCACATCTTAATCCAATAGTATGTTAATGTTATTACTTTTGTTACTGTTTCGGAATTTAATTTAATTTTTTGTTTTATTTAATAGTTATAAATATTAATAATTGGATAATTATTTTTTGTTAATTTAGTTACGTGATTTAATTTAATATATTTTTTTGTTAATTTAATTTCGTAATTTAATTTATTTTTTTGTTAATTATAAATAGTTATAAATATAGTTAATTGGATAATTATTTTTTGTTAATTTAGTTACGTGATTTCATTTAATTTATCTTTTTGTTAATTTAGTTTCGTAATTTAATTGAATTTTTTGTTAATTATAAATAGTTATAAATATAGTTAATTGGATAATTATTTTTTTGGTTAAATTTATGTTTATGGAATTTTATGATGTTGAAATTTTGTTCGGTTAAATTTATGTCTATTATGGTTCGTGGATTGGTCTTTTAATTATGTATTTAACATGTTTGTGCGTAGAATGAACAAGTTTATATCGAGGTTTAGTGGTCGCCAAAAGACCAACAAGAGACAAAAATCTACCGAAGCTGATTACAACTTAATCTCTACCGGTCAAATTGAGGAGGTCGATGTTCCCGGGTTAGGGAGGTTTCCTATAGTGGAAGATGATAAGCCGCACGCTACTGAAGACATTACATTTTCAGACGCACCAACATTTAAGTTTAAACATCGTGGATGTCTGGCATCGGTAATTCATTATTATAAATTTATTTCAATACATTGTCCTAGAGTTAAATATTTGATTGAAAAAGCGGGGTGGGAAAAATTGTTGAACATAGAGTGTAGCGCTACCCAACATGCCGTTGTTGATTATATTGTTGAGAGGTTTTGGGATACAACCAACACGTTCCATTTTTCCATTTGGTGAGATGGGGTTCACGCCATTAGATTGGGTCATGTTAACTGGACTGAGTATCGGTGATGGTTATGTAGTTCCGTATGATTCGAGCCTATACCAATTTGACTATGTCCGTGAGAAGATTTTTCCGGATATCACACAGGGAACAAGAGGCGCGTCGTGGGTATCAAACTCAATTACAATTACATATTTAAGCTCATACTTCAAAGAAGATAAGTTGGTGGCGGCTAATGAAGATTCTCTCCTCGCCCATAGAATAGCAATTGCCTTTTTTATGTATGTTTTGGGTCAATTTTTCTTTTCTAATGCAAAGAACTATATTGATGCTGGATGGTTAGCTGCTTTCGAAGAAATTGATAAAATACCCGACCTTGACTGGGGCGGTAGTGCCTTTTCGAGATTGTATGCAGGTCTCCGAAAAGCTTGTAGGAAACAACAGAAGGCACTAAGCGGGCCCTTCCAAATATTAGAGGTATATGTCGACCAGACATCTCAATGACCGGTAATGAACAGAAATGGCCTGTAATTTCTAGATGGAATGGAAGGAGGTGTCAGAATGATATTATTCGTTGTAGGATTTTACTGAATCAGCTGACGATTGACCAAGTGACATGGCACCCATGGGAATCATACACCGACGTCCTCAGTTCTGAGATGGGAAAGTCTGCTAGGAAGCTGTCGGACTCGAGATGGATATTTTCTTGGAATGGCGTTGTGAGTTAGACATGATTTTTTATATTATATCATTAATATTAATCGTCAATAACATAGTTTTTTATTTTTCGTTATTTATCTAATTAATAACGTACTCACTACAATTATATTCCCTTTTGGTTATACAGCATAATGTTTACATGGGAGAAAGATGTTGGAGGCAAAACCATCCCTGGTTTGCTGTTCCCATCAAACTACATGTAATTATTGGGCATTTGGGTGATGACCAAGCAAAACTCCTGCTAGCGGACGGTTTTGTTGATGCAACCGAGGTGGTGCAAGTTGTGCAGTATGAAGTATATTTAGAGTATTGGAAAAAGGTTACTAATTTCAGAAAATATGTGACACATCCTGATTGGGAGGTCCAAACATTTGGGTACGGCGGTGACTTCTATTCTACCGAACTTGGAAAACCAGATGAACATGTTCTTATTCCACCGCAACAACAATTATCGCCCGTAAGTGTTCGTTCAACTTTACATTGCTAATTCCAAAAAAAAAAAAAATCTCATCTATCTCATTTTTTTCATGACAGGGCGATAGTTATGCATTATTCCAAGAATATGCTGATTTTACTAAACAATTTCGAGATTTTACATTACGAGAAACGAAAGATAGGATGGAGTGTCTATTAGCGAAAGATGAACTTATAGGAAACCAGAATAATAAGATCACGGAATTGGAGTATCAACTGTCACTTTTCCGAACGCCACACACCATCCAACCTTCCATTGGATTCGGCGCCTTTTCCCAAACATTGCCACCACAAGTGTGGAGTTCTATGAGTCAAGGATCATCTTCAACGTCCTCGGTCAGGCCCATTCCGAGAATGGCTTTTATCCCACCGCGATCGGCGCCTCCGGATACGGGAAATGTTTAGCCTGTGATGACTATTTATATGGTTTAGCTTTGAATTTATTATGTTATTTATCTTTGTTATGTGTAGTCATACTAGACATTTATTATGTTATTTATCTTTGTTATGTGTAGTCAACGAGTAGTCATTTCAATACTCTATCAAATTTCTATCAAATTTCAGCGAGTGGTTATTTGAATCCTTTATCAAATTTCAGCGAGTAGTCATTTCAATACTTTATCAAATTTCAGCGAGTAGTCATTTCAATACTTTATCAAATTTCTATCAAATTTCAGCGAGTAGTTATTTGAATACTTTATCAAATTTCAGCGAGTAGTCATTTCAATACGACAAACAGCTCACTGACAAACAGTTTACAAAATTTGTCAAATACTTTATCTTATTTTATTTATTAATCCTGATGGAAAATGGAAGCATGTGATCTCCCTCACTCACTCTATAAATACCAACATACCTCTTTTTACAATCACACACTTATTCTGATTCGGATAGAATATGGAAGCATATGAGAATACCGCTCACTATTGTTCTTCTTCTTCTTCTTCTTCTAATAGTAGTTTTTATTCCTCGGATGATGATTCAATAGCAATTATGCAAAATAACATGGCCGTTAGTATGGGAGTCCTTGTTACCAATTCTAAATGGCCTCAAACTCGTATCAAAATACCAAGAGATCGTGAGACTGGTGCTGAACTTCTGTGGAACGACTATTTTTCTCCGTATCCAAACCATCCACCTAATGTTTTTCGCAGAAGATTCAGGATGCGTCGACAATTGTTTAACAGAATAGTGGAAGGTGTTACAGCCGAAGACATATATTTTGTGCAAAGGCCCGATGCGTGTGGAGTTTTAGGATTAAACCCTCATCAAAAAGTAACTGCAGCGGTGCGAATGTTAGCTTATGGATGTGCAGCAGATGCAATAGACGAGTACTTACGCATAGGCGAAACCACGGTGTTGGAAGCAACTCGGAGGTTCTGCAAGTCGATTGTCAATGTGTATGGGAAAGAATATTTGCGTGAACCTACGGCTGGTGATGTTGAGTTGTTGCTCAACCAAAACAAAGATAGAGGATTTCCAGGGATGATAGGTAGCCTAGATTGCATGCATTGGAAATGGGATAAATGTCCATCTGCCGAATCAGGGGCTTACACCGTGTATAAAGGGAGCGAAAGTATCGTGTTGGAGGCGGTGGTGTCGTATGATCTATGGTTTTGGCATGCATTTTTTGGTATGCCAGGCTCTAACAACGATATTAATGTGATGAACCGTTCATATGTTTTTCGAAGTCTGGTCACGAGAAAAGCACCACCGGTGAACTATGTGGTAAACGGTCATTCTTATGACATGCCGTATTATCTAGGTGATGGAATATATCCAGAAATTGCTACTATTATTATGGCGTTTAAACATCCGCTTGGTAGGAAAAAAGAGATATTTTCAGCGATGCAAGAGGGTGCAAGAAAAGACGTAGAGCGGGGATTTGGTGTACTTCAACAACAGTTTGGAATCATCAAACAACCTGCTAGAATGTGGAATCCAGATGTGCTTGCCTATATCATGAAAACGTGTATTATCTTACATAATATGATAGTCGAGGATGAGCGTCTACCCGGTGAATGGCCACATGTTTATGATCATCGTAGCAACCCGACACCGGTTAATATATTAAGAGGCAACAGTGAGGAGTTTTCCCAAATTAGAGCTGAGCAACGCCGACGTCATATGCGCAGCAAAGATAGGCATATTCGCTTGCGCGATGACTTAATCGAACATATATGGGCAGAATATGGGAATTAAAAGGTTGGAGACGAGGACAAAATATTGGAATTAAATGTTGTTTCCCATATGAAAAAATTATGTGATTTTATTTTAACGAATAATTTTATTGAAATGTATTAACTCTATTTCATATACTCATCACTTGGTAAATTAAAGTAAGATGTTACAAAATAAGTTAAAGTTGATTAAATTAAATGAAGATAAAATTAAATCCCAAATATTACATAATAATACGACTAATGACAAAATTAATACATATTAAAACGTAAATAAACTACTAAAACTAATATCACTTATTATTAGACTTAATACTTAAGGTTCGAACTATCCCGTTTTGACGATTATAATTGGCTCCTTTTGTCCCGTACTATTAAAGCCTTTCGAAGTTCGAAGTACTCCTTTTGTACATGATCCAATTTGGAAAGATCCATCATCATGATGCGAAATTCATCGTCTGCGGCCTCCTTGGCTATTTTAGCCGCATGCTCAGCTTGTTTTTGTGCAAACTCGGCCGTTTTTTGTTCCATCTTGAATCTTGATTGTTCCCGGTATTGAGAATTGAAATTTTCTTGTTGTGTAATAATTATTCCCATCAATTCCTCTTGGCGGTTGGATTTCTCTCGCCCGGTTTTCTTCAGTCGTTTAGCTGCTTTTTTTCCCATCTGACGAAGGTATGTATTCTCTATGTCTCCTTTATCTGTGTCGTTACCGGACTCGACTTGAGTGCCATCTTCCTCGGTATTCACGCTACTATCCAAATCGTGCGTCGTATCAAAAACAAAAGTCGATCGACGATTATATTTTATATTTTCTATGACAATTGGGTAGCACTCTTCGTGCCTAAATTTTCTTCCATGATTGCATTCCTTAAACCGTTTTTTTTACTTCTTCGAGTTGTTAATGTTTTTAAAAACAATTAGGTTCATGGGCATCTCAATATTAGAAAATAATTGTTTCAAAACAGAAAGAATACTCACGGTCATTTCCGGGCCCCATCCCGTATGATATTCACCTTCCACTTCCGCCTGTTTTGCCGAAAACAACGCAACTTCTTTACTTATTCCCTGAAATCGTTTTTGCCAGGAACTCCAAGACCGCTCTGGTTTATCCGGTAAATGAGCTTCAATATCATCCTTGATACGAGTCCACAACGCAATCTCTGATTGATCGGCTCCAACACCGGGATCTTGAGATATTGATAAATGAATTTTACACATCGTGACATCTTCGATTGTCGTAAAATTTGGACCTCTTGCTATTCGTGGTGGTGCCATTAAAAACGATTCGATGAAAATTTTCAAAATGATTTGAAATATGGAAAACTATTTTTTCTTCCTGATACTATTTTTTTCTTGCCGAATACAACGAATGATATGAAAATGTTAAAGGAATTCATCTGGTATATATAGGTATAAAATAAACCCGTTATTAACATTCAATTTCAAACGTTCGAAAAAGATAAATATCTTACCAACGGTCAAAAATCTGCTACGCAATCTCCAACGCCAACGTTCGAAAAATTTATCATTCTAACGTTCGAAAATTTTCATTTCATGTTTCATAATTTTTCTGATAACAGTTACTGGGCGTAAAAAAAAAGTCCGTTTGAGAGGGGCGGAATTTTGGTGTCCGCCCCAGAGAGGCGGAATTTTGGTGTCCGCCTGGCAACGCGCGGAATTCTGCTGTCCGTCTCATCAGGCGTAAATTTATGTTACGCCCGCAACAAACATAAATTTAAATTCCGCCCCACCAACATACGTAAATTTGGTTTACGCCCGTTAACAAACGCAATTTAAGTTTACGCCTGACAACAAACGGATTTTAAATTTACGCCCGACTATATTAGGATTTGGGATTTGGTCGCGACTAAATATGGTCTGGGTTTTGATCGTGGGCTGGGTTTTGATCTTTACTCCGTCCCGCTGCGTTAGAAAATCAACCCAAATTTTTAGTCTTCCTCGCCCACTGTGGATGCTCTCGGAGACTAACCCAGCCGATCGTACGTTTACTTTTACTCCACTCAATCTCAAAATATCTGGTATTCATTTTCTTTTAGTTTTTGGATACAAATATCTGCTGTTCTTGTAAAGTTGTACGAGTAGTAATCTTCTCTTTTAACTTTCGGTAGTTTTTTCCCCACTTGAGGTCGGTCACTGTTTCTACTTTCCGCTCTAGATGTGTCCTTGTTGCATTTCTTTTTGCTCAAGTGGCCGGCAACAAAACCATCGTATCTCAATTGCGCATGCTTTACTTCTTCTGGTAACATTTTCTACTTTTATTTGTCATCCCCAAGATTTTAGAACAGATTAATTATGGGTTCAAATAACAGTTTTATTAGGTATACAATCACATGTACAATCGCGTTAGATATGCGTTCTTTTTCGCACTTACGAAAGTTCTAATATGATGTTTCTATGTTCATTGGTGTTTGTTGAAAGTTGAACTGTACCACCAGCATGCACTGACGATATATTTTGTACTATGGTCTACAATTATTAGGAAAGAGTTGAGTAGCTTCCTACTAGCCTTATACCCAACGAGATTGACTAGTTCCATGACCGGAATGCATGACTTAACATTTTTGTAGCTAATTAGATTGTGTAATATTCTTCAGCATCTAGGTATCAATATCATTTTGAATATGTATACTGGCGGTTTCTCTGTTTTCTTTAAATTGGGATGAAATGATGCATGAGTGTGCTTGTCGGTTTGTGTTGTGTTCGGGCATTTCACATTTGATGTATTTTTATCAATCTTGTTAAAGGGGCCGTGGATTCCTTGGAGGGGGCGGCAGTGAATATGACAAAAAAGGTCGTTACATGGTAATTCGAAGTGGCTCTTATAAAAAAAACTGAAAATGACTAATTAACACTTACATAGTGTAGTGTTGATAATCAAATTTCACTTATATTAACTCTAAACCAAATCAAAATAAGATTTTTAGAGTTTAAAGAAAAAGTTTAGAGGAGAAGAAAAGAAAAACTTTTGTGATATTTGTGAAACCCTAAATTTTGATTCACTCAACCAAAATGAGTGATTCCAGTGACAAATTTGAGATGGGCGAATCTCTAAATTAGTTCTCATTAGCTTTTTGTCGCTCAAAATTATCTAAAGTACGTAAAAAAAATCGAAAATTTTAAAATTTCAGAAGAACTTACGGTTGGAATTTAGCTCGTTACCAACCGTAACTCTCAGTTGCGGTTCCAAAAGTATCGAATACCAACCCTAACTGGTTCAATTTGGGGAAAACCTAATCGTAATACCAGTTACGGTTGGTAGAATGACAACATATAGCAACCGTAACAAATTACGGTTGGTAACTAATGAATCGAGATCAACCGTAACTAACCTACGGTTGGTAAGGTTATTTGAGTTACAAGTCGTAAGTAATTTACGGTTGATAACAGTGATGCAATTACAAACCGTAAAAAGAAAATGAAACATCCAGGACAACTTACGGTTCGTAACTTAAGTAACGAGACCAACCGTAAGTAATTTACGGTTGCAAAAAAAATCGTAACTGAACATTTTATCTCAAAATCAAGAACTTACTGTTGGTATTTGAGTTAAATGAACCGTAACATCAACCAAATCTATGGTTACGGTTCCAATTGGAGTTATTACCAACCGTAACTCACATGCAACATAGAAATTTCAATTTCAGTTTTGATCCAAAACCCTAATTTTTGATACAAAACTAACTTAAATCAAACACAATAAACTAAACCCTAACTGGGTCTATTCGAAATATAGTTTTCAATCAACAATTATCAATTTTTCAAATTGCTGATTAATCGAGGATGATGAAATTTCAATTTTAAAGGAGGAGGAGAAGAGAAGAGAAGATGAAAAAATCAAAAAAAAAATTGATTTTTCTGATTCCATTAGGTTAAAAATTGGAGAGGGTAATCTAGTCAATTTACACCCCCTATAGAACACCCCCTAACCAGTAAGAGGGACATTGCTATCACACTTGCCGCTCCTCTACTGGAACATGCCGCCCCTATAACAGGGTTGATTTTTATAGAGAGGCCTAAACATGAGTTTAATGATGGCAAAATGACATCAACGTATAATTTTGGCGCTGGATTTATTATACATGTAATCTGGTTTTTATTAGTCAGACCGAAGGGAGATTTTTTTATATGGTAGGTGCGAGATTATTCTATAAATGTTGGAGGACCCGGAGAATTTGGGATTATTTCGTTGATGGATGCCATTTTCGATGGTTTAATTCTAATGTCACCACGAATATAGTTTTGGAAGTTTAATTGAGGTGACGACATATTTAGTCGAATATGGAATAATATTGTAGTTGTGATATAATAGGGATAGCGAAATAGAAGAGTCTTTGAAAATAAAAAATAATAATTTAGTAAGCCTAGTTAGAAATGTTAAACTATAAACGTTCTTTTGGTCCAAAGCAAACACAAGGATGTTACGTCTTTGCTAATATGGTAATAGTGTTATTTCTTTATTTCGGTCTTTGTGAGCTTGTTTTTTTGTCTTCAGTTGCCGAATTCCCTTTCACTTCCCTTTTCTTTTTTTTTTTTGTTCCCGTTTATATTCATTGGGTTGAGGTATCCCTTTTAAGTACATCTTGTTTCAATGAATTTTTTTTTTGACCGATAAAAAAAAGAAGATAATTTATCAGTAACGATTTGGTTCAATTTTTTTTTATTTTTCACAATTCAATTAAATTGGAAGCCTATTGAAAGTCAATTTTCATATATGATACAGTTTAATTTTATCAAATAAATTCAATTTTATCAATTTTCATAAAATTGACACTGTAATCAGATGGATACAGTCCCTTTTCATATATGATCCATAAAATCCATCAAAAATTATTGAGTTGATCTTCAATTGATCCAAATTAGAAAACTCAAAAAAAACTGAAATTGATCTATGTATGTTGCTAACCGATAAACTATAAAAACAGATAGCAATACTTATATGCGATGCAAAATTCATATTTTAAAAAAAATAACCACACAGTTGAATCTTGGACTCGGCTCCAATTTTCGGTCGGCCGACACTGTGGACACGGTCATCTAGTGTTCTTGATTTTCTCATATGTTCTGCACTTTTGCAGGAAGTTAAAAAGTGCGGTACTGATTTAAGAATCTATCATTTGCGATGCCCTCAAGTAAGGAATTTGCCTTGTTAACCAAAAACTCCTCTGCCCAAATGTCAATCACGGGATCCAAAAATTTCTTTATACCCGAAATTTCTCTAGATGACTTAAATCTTGTCATTGTAGTTCGAAATCTGTCTCATAACCATAGATTTAACATTTGATTCAAATTAAGTGAGCCTCATGCCCAAAATCTACATCGTAATTCAAAATTTACATCTTGGACCAATGTTTGCAGCACCAAACTTTCGTTTTCTTTTATGTATTTGCATGAAAATCATGGATTCAAAACAAAATAACCAAATTCAGGGTAACTGCAGTTTAATCTCGATATATGAACAAATAATTTTTACCATTCCGACTTAGACAAGAAGGCTAAATAAATAATAATTTTTCTAAATACATTAATGAATAAAATAAATTGAGTCCTTAGAAATCCTGTGAAAACATTTATGAATATTTACTAAATTTTATAAAGAAAAGTTATATAAACCGAAATAATTTATTCAATTAACAATATCAAAATTTTCATGGAAAAATCATGTCCTGGATGTAAAAATGTGAGGTGAACCTCTAACTATTCATTCGTAATTTAAATCAAACCATATTCCTAGAAGTTCTCGTATAGTTCTGAAAATTTCCCACCATAGGTACGGACGAAAGGAGATTGCTGCTAGAGAGCTAGAACGAATATGGAATTCTAATCCACCTGAATGTTTAGTGAGAGTCATTTATGATGACAGTATTGGGGGCAAGGTATTCAAAGCGCGAAGCGGAGCATGAAGCGGTAGGGTTGTTTATGATCGGTTTTGGTTCGGTTTCTAGCCAAACCAAAACCGAAACCAATACTATTGGTTTCTAAAAATCTAAACCAAACCAATCCATTAACCATTGGTTTGGTTTCCAAATGGTTCAAGTTGGTTTCGGTTTGTCCCAGTGGTTTTTGGTTAACCAATAATTATGTCAAACAAAAAAAAAACACAAATTTACAGATAAAAAATCGTAGTTGCCGATAGTATTAATTTACACAAATTTACAGAAAAAAATACAAAAAATATCAAGAATAGTTAAAGCTTACTCTAATTCTAGAGATCAAAAGAAGATATATAATATATCTTAATTTAGTTATTGACAAATAAAAAAGAAGGAAGACGGAAAGAAAAAAGTCGAGTAACAGCGGCTGTAGTTGGGGGTGGGGAAGGGAGGCGACTGAGAGAAGGAGAAAGAGAAAGAGGGAGAGTATCATAATGAAATATTAGATTTAGGGTTTCTAATTATCCTCTAAATCAATGGGTAGAATCTAATACTTGTAAATTAACGGTAGAAACTAAGTTTAAAAATTAATCGGTTTTCTAATGGTTTTTGGTTCGGTTTTGGAGGTCAAACCAAACCAAAACCAACACTATCGGTTTTCCACTTTCTACACCGTAACCAATCCATTAATAAATGGTTCGGTTTGGTTTCATCCTAATTGGTCTGGTTTGGTCCGTTTCCAGCGAAAAACCGAAACCATGTTCAGCTCTATGAAGCGGAGCGTGTAGCGTTTTTCTTTTAGGAAGCGAGGCGTCCATCGAAGCGTGAAGCGTCGCTTCATGGTTGATGTTTGAAACAGATGTTTTCTTATAAATAATTAGTCGTAACTAGTAATTATAAATTTATTAGGAAGTGTAGATGGTGGATTTTCAACAAAGGGAAAAAATCGTAAAATCATGAGGCATGTTTTTGACACGGCTTTCAGGCATGCAACGATTCATATTTTACGAAGCCATGATGAATATGTTTTCGAAAAGCCTCCACCAGCTGAGCGTTCGATCCTGGCATTTCATCGTGACCTCTATGCAGAATAAATTATTTGGGCGATTCTCCGTAGATTGAGAGCTTAACGCCTTCAGGACGTCGGTGATAGTCATTGTTCCCTGACTGCATGAGAGAGACCCACCTCCATATAGAAGAATAGTTGGGCGGCGGACGCCTTCAGGACATCGGTGACACTCATCGTTCCCTGATTATGTGGAGACACTGTGCATAGATTCAGGCGGTTCTCCGTAGATTGAGAACACTAACGCCTTCAGGTCGTATACAACATCGTGACTCCCTGACTATACACCATTCAGAATAGATGTGACGCTTTAACTGGCTAATATCTTTTCTGCAATAGATTAATCATGTCGTGACATTCACTACTGAATTCCCAGAATAATCTATTATTGCTCATATTCCATGATCAAATCCACGGCCTGATCCCATGGAATGGCAATAACAATTGCTCATATTCCATGGTCGAATACACGGCCTGATCCCATGGAATGGCAATAACAATTGCTCCTATTCCATGGTCGAATCCACGACTTGATCTCATAGAATGGCAATAAAAAAACTGTGCTATCTCATTACTCCAATTTCATGACCGAATCCACTGATCTCATGAAATGGTAATAGATAATCTTAATTACTCCGATTCTATGGTCAAATCCACGATCCCATAGGATGGTAATGCTTGTTTTATTATTCTGAATTCGTAGTCGAATCCACAGATGATCTTGCGAATTAATAATGAACAACTATTCATTTTTATTACTCAGTTTCATGGATTATTCTCCACTGAATTCATAGATTAGTAATAGATACTCAACAACCGGTCATCTGGACCATCACTGAGTAAGCCCCACAAAAATGGTGCGAGTGTACTCGACAATGATGCACGACTAAGCACCCGGATGCACGAACGAGTGTCCAAAAATATGAAATAATGAGGAATCCTTCGCAAAACATGAGAAAAAATAAATATTAATAAAATAATAAGAGACGCCCATGGCCGAGCCCACCAGCCGGCCGACCGGCCGTGCCCTAGCCATGGTCGGTCCGTGCCTCTCCCATTATTTTCCTTATTTTTTGTTATTTCGTGAACTCAGGAAAACTCCTTGGTTTTAGCAACTTTCATTGTTTTTGCAAAACTCGTGAATTCTCCATAACTTGGTGGATTCACGAAATAATATTATAAAATAAGGAGATGTGTGCGGGATCGGGCAACCTAATCGGCCGGCCATGCCTAAGCCGTGGCCGGTCCTACACCTCACAATCCTTAGCTTTTTATAATTATTATTCCCTAATCTCACGAAACTCCTCCGTTTCAACAAAAACTCGTGGATTCTCCATAACTTCAAGGATTCTCCATAACTTCAAGGATTCATGAAAAATAATAAAACAGGGAAAGGTGTGCGGGACCGGGAAACCTAGCCGGCCGGCCATGCCCTAGACATGGACGGTCCCACACCTTGCAATCCTTAATCTTTCATAATTATTATTTTCCTTAATTCATGAAACTCCTGGGGTTTGAGCAAAATTCATGATTTCTCCATATTTTCTCGAATATTGCTCAAATCACGAAAAACCAAAAGCCAACATAGTCACACGACTTGCTAGCCTTTCACGGAAATTTTAAATATTAAAACAGATTTATTTTAATATTCTCAAAATATTGATGAATTGAGTATACATGCTCATTACAACAAAAATCGAGAATACCCAGTCAAGATGAAACTCTTCTGAAAATTCACTATGTTGCTCGAACGCGCATCAGAAAATACTGAAACTCTCAGTATGGAAACATGGACACCACGGCAACATGTGCATGCCTTCATGACCGACCAGAGTCATTCCTAGGTCTTGCACAAAGCCGGTCTCATAGGTTTTCATAATTCTGACATAATTTGCTCAATTGCTCATACTGGGCACGAACTCTCTCCAACCAACTGGGGGATTCTCCAAATGACCAACAACTGGTCCCGTGACCACCAAGAGACGGTCCCATTCTCTCTTGGTCGGTCCTCATCTCTCATACCTAGGTTTTATCACCTAATGCTGAATCCAGCAATATTTCAATAAATGATGAAACCTGCATTTAATCGTAGTTCTTTCACCAACTCTCAAACTGAGAACCCTGGTGCGTGCTCACTCGAGAACTGGGCACCCATGGACGCTCATCATCCCATGTGGTCGGTCCCTCCTCACTCATGACCAATTTTCAGCAATTCACCAATTGATGAAGGATTGATGAAAATTAGGGTTTCGAACAAACGCTCCACGAATCACCATTCTGAGCAAGTTCAAACACAAAATAATGTTGATTTAGCAATCAACATCCAAATTAATATTATTCCGTAAGTCACCAATATTTTTGATTAATATTTTATTGGGTCACGGCACCAGTAAATAATTCGTCGAATTGAGCAATACTTGCTCAGTTGCTCGAATATTGATCCAACCATCAATGTTCAGTAATTCATCAGTAGTTTGTTGAATTGAGCAACAATTGCTCAGTTGCACGCCAAAATTATCAAATTCGTCGAATTGAGCAATACTTGCTCAATTGCTCGACAAACTCTCAATATTCAGCAATTCGTCGAGTTGAGCAATACTTGCTCAGTCGCTCTAGTCAGTAATTCATTGACATCTCAGAGAACTACATGTTCAATCCATGAATCATTGAGCATTTACCACTTATGCTCGATTCAACAAAACTAAACTCACAATCTAAATCAGTCAACAACTGACTAACTAATACACGTCTGCCTTGCAGACTCCACGATTCGTGAAATATCAATCACGTCACAAATGGGGGGATATCACTTAGGGTTTTGGTCTGGCGGTCTACGGCACGTGGATTCATCCACAACGAGAAATGTGCGTAAGTCGTGTAAACGGTTGAAGGAGTTAGCAAAGTAGTGGGTGAACGATCAGTCAAGTCTCCGCACGACATTGAACTGACTTTACCACGATCTCCCACTTTCCCACTCTTTCACTCAAGAAACCATCACACTTACAGGATCAGTGGTACATCATTCTGGAAATATAAATAAGTCTAAATCGAGGACATCGGGATATCATCAATCATCGATTATCATCATTATCCGTCAACAACTCGATATAAACTTATTCACAGAACTCAACTTCAGCAGTTCAACAATATTGCTGAAACCTTCAACATACCCACAATCCTTGATCATCACTGATCCCACACAACTCTCAGCTTCCCTCCTACAGATCAACCCATCTCCCTCTTTGCGACCGAATTGACTCTGGAACGTCCATTGTCTTGGTTTAGGCCGGAGTCATACAGATTTATTTCCCGAATCTAAGCACCCCCTTTGCAGCGGTGCATCTGTGTGAGGTTCAACAGTTCGCTCGGTTGAGGAGTCTCGACAACACGCTCGACTCTCCACTTTCCTAGAAAACCAGCAAACCGTTTTTCCCCATCTACATATTGGCGACCACAGTGGGAGATTAATCTCTCGGTTGCAATCTCATATTTTCGCAAAATGGTTGATCTTCGGTCAGGTTCAGTTATAAATCCTAACGCGAACATCGCTAGCACTAGCAACAACGGTGGTATTCCAGAAACCATTCCTGCTTACATCAATAGTGGTGATAATACTCCTCCTCACACCAACAAAGAAAATCAACCTCTCTTCGGCCGACGTCCTGAGGAAGTCAGGGAGAATCCACCTACCGTAGATGATCTCATGAAGGTGCAAGGGACTCCCGCCAAAAATCAGATTGACATGGCCACCACTCAGAAAGAGCTGTGCAATTTTCTCAAAACTCCCACTGACAAGATGTCAGGGAAAGCTCAGGAGAAAGGAAAATCCAAAGAAACATCTCCGACGGATGGTCCTGAAGTCATTCTGATCCATGTAGTAGATGGTGATGAAGTCCACAAGGCTGCAGATAACCCGCCAACAAAGAAACCTACAGGCTTCATCACTCGTGAGGACATGAAACACTTCATGGAGGATCGAGGAAAAGACAAGACACCATTTTTCCACCGTCATCAACCTCCATATCCTGCTGCTACTCAAATAATTACTCTCCCAAAGAGCTACACTTCCCCAACGTCCACACTATACAACGGAACAGGGAACGGTCAAGAACACGTGATTCATGGAGGCACCGGGAGAGCATGAACACAACGGAATGATCCCAATCTACAGAGTCTTGTTGGAGAATCTGCGATTCCAGACTTTCTCAGAACTCCATGGAGCAGCCAAGCGATCGGCAATGCTTTACTAGAAAGAGCAAAGTCTGGAAGGTCGAGGAATCCCGAAAAATTAGACACCTAATCAAAAATCAGTACAATCTCCAACCTTCCACAGATGTTGTTGCAGAAAGGAGAAAACAGAAAGTCGAATCACAGCGCATGCACGCTTCTCTAGCTCCTCCGAAATCACCAAAAAAGGGGTAGTCAAATCCGGGATGCACAAGCTCCAACTCAAAATGCAGATCCAGCAGAACTTGATTTCCCTTTCTCCATCGAAGAGGTGTCGAACTACTGGATGTCTGGATCCAGGATAGTGCAATCAAGCTGTCATATGTCAGAAAAGAACCAACTGAAGAAGAAATGGAGAACCCTCGCTACTGCCGTTTCCATAGGTTCGTCAATCATCCCACCAGCGACTGCAGGATCTTGAAGCGCATATTCAAGGAAAAGGTCGGATCTGGGGAACTTAACTTGGGGACTGAAAGAGTACACAGACACCCTCTTCCAATCAGAACTTTCACAATCTCCTAACAACCAGTTAAAGAAGCAGTTCAGTCAGGCATGTATCCGAATTGCTTTATCTGTCAAAGGCTCAAAAGGGAGACCATTTTAAATATTAAAAAAAATTTATTTTAATATTCTCAATGTATTGATGAATTGAGCATACATGCTCATTCCAACAAAAATCGAGAATTCTCAGTCAAGATGAAACTCTTCTGAAAATTCACTATGTTGCTCGAACGCGCATCAGAAAATACTGAAACTCTCAGTATGGAAACACGAACACCACGGAAACATGTGCATGCCTTCATGACCGACAAGAGTTATTCCTAGGTCTTTCACAAAGCCGGTCTCACATGTTTTCATAATTCTGACCTAATTTGCTCAATTGCTCATACTGGGACTGAACTCTCTCCAACCAACTGGGGGATTCTCCAAATGACCAACAACTGGTCCCGTGACCACCAAGAGACGGTCCCATGCTCTCTTGGTCGGTCCTCATCTCTCATACCTATGTTTTATCACCTAATGCTGAATCCAGCAATATTTCAATAAATGATGAAACCTGCATTTAATCATCGTTCTTTCACCAACTCTCAAACTGAGAACCCTGGTGCATGCTCACTCGAGCACTGGGTACCCATGGACGCTCATCATCCCATGTGGTCGGTCCCTCCTCACTCATGACCAATTTTCAGCAATTTACCAATTGATGATGGATTGATAAAAATTAGGGTTTCGAACAAACGCTCCACGAATCACCATTCTGAGCAAGTTCAAACACAAAATAATGTTGATTCAGCAATCAACATCCAAATTAATTAATATTCCGTAATTCACCAATATTTTTGATTAATATTTTATTGGGTCACGGAACCAGTAAATAATTCGTCGAATTGATCAATACTTGCTCAGTTGCTCGAATATTGATCCAACCATCAATGTTCAGTAATTCAGCAGTAGTTTTTTGAATTGAGCAACACTTGCTCAGTTGCACGCCAAAATTATCAAATTCGTCAAATTGAGCAATACTTGCTCAATTGCTCGACAAACTCTCAATATTCAGCAATTCGTCGAGTTGAGCAATACTTGCTCAGTCGCTCTAGTCAGTAATTCATTGACATCTCAGAGAACTACATGTTAAATCCATGAATCACTGAGCATTCACCACTTATGCTCGATTCAACAAAACTAGATTCACAGTCTAAATCAGTCAACAACTGACTAACTAATACACGTCTGCCTTGCAGACTCCACGATTCGTGAAATATCAATCACGTCACAAATGGGGGGATATCACTTAGGGTTTTGGTCTGGCGGTCTACGGCACGTGGATTCATCCACAACGAGAAATGTGCGTAAGTCGTGTAAACGGTTGAAGGAGTTAGCAAAGTAGTGGGTGAACGATCAGTCAAGTCTCTGCACGACATTGAACTGACTTTACCACGATCTTCCACTTTCCCACTCTTTCACTCAAGAAACCGTCACACTTACAGGGATCAGTGGTACATCATTCTGGCAATATAAATAAGTATAAATCGAGGACATCGGGATATCATCAATCATCGATTATCATCATTATCCGTCAACAACTCGATATAAACTTATTCACAGAACTCAACTTCAGCAGTTCAGCAATATTGCTGAAACCTTCAACACACCCACAATCCTTGATCATCACTGATCCCACACAACTCTCAGCTTCCCTCCTACAGATCAACACATCTCCCTCTTTGCGACCGAATTGACTCTGGAACGACCATTGTCTTGGTTTAGGCCGGAGTCATACATATTTATTTCATGAATCTAAGCACCCCCTTTGCAGCGGTGCATCTGTGTGAGGTTCAGCAGTTCGCTCGGTTGAGGAGTCTCGACAGCACGCTCGACTCTCCACTTTCCTAGAAAACCTGCAAACCGTTTTTCTCCATCTACAGGAAGATAGTACCTATATAAATTTTATATAAGTCTAATTAATATCAAAAACAAAGTGTGTGCACACCAGTTCAACCTTCTCCAGGCGAGTGGGAGGTGGGGTGTTTGATTCCCTCTTAAAACATTCATGTTTTTCTTTCAAAAGCTTTAAAAACTAGGCGGGAAAGGAGTTGACTAAGTCAAAAAGCGCACTTCACATAACCGTTTCGGAGCGAAATATAGAAATTTGAAACGAAGCGTACGTTCCGAAGTGGAAGCGTACGCTTAATGAAAAATGCGCTTCACATAACCGCTTCAGAGCGAAATACTGAAATTTTAAGCGAAGTGTACGCTCCGAAGCGTGAAGCGTACGTTTTTAAAAACCATGATTGGGGATCTTTCTCTCAGAGTTAGTTGTTAAACCATGATTGGGGGATCTGCTTTGCTTATCACGAAAAAAAAAAATAAAAAAGAAAAATAAATGTTAGCCGCAAACGGTTTAACAACATGGAATGTAATATAGATGGATGATGGATGGCCTTCATTAAACATTGAATCGTACCACTGACGAGATATTTGTACTTCCATCTTTTTTTCCTCAAGGACGAGATATCTTACTAGTTTTGTGTACACATATATCTCACTATCGGACACGTGTATACAGAAAGGTACGTGGAAAGCATGCAAGCCAAGACATCAAAACACGATGCGTCGCGAAGCACCAAATAAACCCCTAGGAGTTGCTTTATCTCATCCCCAGAAGAGGAGCTAAGATCAACGGTGGGGAGAAAGTCAGCTGACACGGACTGACAGGGGCAGAAGACACTTGTCTGACACGAGCAGACCCCTCAACCACCCGCATTAAACACTCTGAGCAGTGCACGTGTCGACCGACCTATGGAACGAGCGAAGATGCCTCCGCGGGATCGAGGGGGAAACGCAGACCCCTGCGTGATGGACACAAGACACTAGAAGATAAGGTTCCAACGGTCTTCAGAGATGGGTCCCACATTCCTACCTTATAAATACCCAATCTCCACAAAGGGGGAGGGGGATCGAAAAAACATCAGGAAAGAGAGAGAGAGAGAGAGAGAGAATAGCAAAGGTAAGGAATCCCATAGTGGAGAGAAATATGTAAACCCCAAGTCATTCAACTATTCGTGTAACCGTGAATAATATAGCAGAACAACAAACCCCGTGGACGTAGGCCTTAGTGCTGAACCACGTAAACCTTGGTCTTATTTACATTTCAGCACTTTACATTCATTTAGTTCCGCATGCATTTGCTTATATATGTTGTTTTCCTTTTATATTTGTACCCCATGCATAATCGCTACGCATGGGGAAGTTGGAGGAGGCCATGATAAACCCGTGGGTTTTGAGCCAATGAACCCACATCAGGATATCATCATCGTAATCTCTTTAGACTTTAAAAATTGATTGCGGGCATTCGGACCCCGCGTAGTTCGTGTGTCCACAATTTGGCGCTAGAAACAGGGACTTCGTCCCGGTAAAAGATTTATCTTGTCCTGTGATTTCATTCTAATTTGGCATACGATTGCTCCGATTTTATCAGCTCTGACTGTATAGATCATTCGTCAACAGTATTACATTCAAAAACCCACCTTTTGCCTTCGATAAGAGTTAGTGTTCCAAGCATGGGTTATTGTCCTAATCCGTCGGATTTACAATTTTCATAGTTTTCTTTTATATACTAAAGATCGCCTTTAATAAACCCGCTTTTGAAAAATTGTATTTCGACAACTAACCCGCTTCACGCGGATATTCCCGTTTCTGTTTGAATAAATTTATACAGAGAGAACGTGTTGTGAGTAAAGAAGGCGAGTTTACGCTAGATTTCGTCAACAAAAAGGCACGTGATGGAGAAGACGCAGGAAGCAGGAAAATCCAAAGCTTTGTCAAAAGAAACACCCCGGACAACCCCGATCATCACCCGAAGCAAGCAGAAAGGAGATAAAACTAAAATGACCAATCGAAGGCAGGATACCACTGAAATCACTTCACCCATGAACGCTAATTCTGTTGCAATGGCGGCTCTCAGAGCAGCAACGATAAAATACGGGGAAGCCGCGGTAGTCCCGAAGGCTGCGGAGGCTAGCAATACCTTCGCCATGAGTCAACTTAACCAACCGAGGGAAAGGGTGGATGAATCCAGAACATTCCAACCCGCGCCTCTGCTAACCTTTGGAATGCCGCTAACAAATAACCAGAATCAAACCATACCGACGGCTCGGGGACCGCAGAAGGGCGCTCACTCCAATTTGGAAACACCAGCAACAGAAGTTGAACCCCTGCCACCTTTAGTACAGACCATGGAGGAGGGTGGCGCCACGGCTGTAGCGGCACGTGCGGGGACTCCCAATCAGGGGTCCAACCAATCACACCAACTAATGGCTGAGCTCGAGGAACTGAGAAGGAACCAACAGGTTTACGCAGAAGATGTAGCACTTTTGGCCAGAGAAAATCAAGATTTAAAGGAGCGGATTGCTCTAAGCACAAAGACCAACCAACAACTTGATGAAGCAAGCTCCAAAGCACCAGAGCCAAACCAAGACTGCAGAGTCGTCCTAGCGACTAATGAAGACGCGACAAGGAGACATAGCGTATCCGACCCGGATTATGACGATGGAGAATCAAACGGAAATGATCTGAAGAATTTAGACACCAACGCGCAATGGAGGAACTGCGAGATGAGATGATGGCAGAGATCAGGCAATTGAAAAATAAACAAGGAGGGGGAAGGTTAGAAGAGGTTATGAGAGAAGCTAACTCCACGCCCCTGACGCATCGCTTGGCCAACACCCCTATTCCCCTGAAATGCCCTGTCCCGACGTTCGAATGCTATGATGGTCCAGCGACCCTGCTGCACATGTTCGGTACTACAACCGCGTCCTAGCAAGATGGGGACAGAACGACGCCGTACTCTGTAGATACTTCCCGTCAAGTTTGAAGGGATCGGCGTTATCATGGTTTGATAATCTGCCACCAAACTCCATACACTCATACGACCAACTGGCAGAGAAATTCTTAAGAACATACATGTACAACAAGACTGTAAACACTGGGATGGATAAGCTTTTTCACTAGCAATCGGCTACAAGGAAACCACGAGAATACACAAACAGATGGCATAGGATCTGCCAAGCCATAGGAAGCGTGGACCCAGTGGTAAGCATCAATTGCTATAAGTGGGGCTTGGACCGAATGAGTCCCCTATTTGTTGAAATTCACGGGAGCGTGCCCAAGACAGAAGGCGATCTCCGAATAATTATCGAGAAGCACGCTCGACTTGAAGAAATTCAACGGGAAAACCCGAGGGCATATCCGCAGAGGTCTCACCGCACCAATTCAGCAGAACAAACCAATGGGGCCAAAAGGGGTTCCTCAGATGAGAGACCTCACGAAGATAGAAAGGAACGGAGGGATGAACGAAGAACAGGCGACCGAAAATTCGAAGACCAAGTTTACACGAAACTCAACGCTAGCTATGCTCGTATCCTGCGGGAGATCAAAGGGAGGGAAAACTTAGAATGGCCATGGTCTAAGGGAAAGCAGCCCCCAAGATCCGAGAAGTCTAAAGATTACTGTGAGTATCACTGTTTCAACGGACACCAGACCGAAAAATGCAAGAACCTTAAAATAATGATCCAAAAATTAATTGATGCGGGAGAGCTCAAACATTACATACGGAAGGAGGTTACCGAGGACAGATCCAAACGAACCAACCAGTCCAACTTCCGGAAGAAAACCGAACAATCAACACCATCTCGTGTTCCGAAGCCACAGGACCCTCGCTCACAGCACAGATTGGAAAAAGGTTACGGAAGCAATTCGAAGATCGCTGCGAGTTATATAAGGTCGATGGGATAACAGTGGACGAACATGAAAAATGGATGGAATTACCGTCATCTTCGATGCCGAGGATATCGAAGAAGATATGGAAGACCATAACGATCCCTTGGTCCTGACATTACCAATAGCGGGATGTAACCTCAAAAAATCCTCATAGACGGGGGAAGCTCTGTGAATGTCCTATTCTATGACGCATTCAAGCGGATGAAGCTCCATGATGAACAGTTGATGACCTCTTATCACACCATCTACGGATTCAATGGAGCGGCCACGAAGCCCTTGGGAGACATTGTGTTACAGGTTAACGCAGGGCCCATGAAACTGGATACCCGATTCAGTGTGGTGGATACCCCTTCCCCCTACAACGCCATTATTGGACGACAGTGGGTACACAAGCTCAAAGGAGTTGCGGCAACATACCACCAGTACCTCAGATTTCCAACACCTGAGGGAATTATGGAGATCAAGGGAGATCGAATCGCTACACGAGAATGCCAGGCCACTCAGGATCATATCAACAACGAGCAAGAAGAACAGCGAAAAATCCGAAGAGTAAGAAATCAAGAAACCACGCAAGAGAAAGCCGTAGAACTATTCCTTAAGGAAACCACAGGAAAAGGCTTGACGAAAGAGGGTAATGTCCGAGGCTCGGAAACAAGTACCTCAACAATCAACAAAGAGCAGAAACACGCCAAATAGCAATTAAAGAGCGCCCCAGTCCTCGGAAACCCAAGCCTATGTTCACACCCGTGGAACCCACTAAGGAAATCAACATAGGAACGGAAGAAGACCCGAAGAGGGTCAAAATCGGGACCATCATGGGCGAAGGGAGAGAACATTCCTTAACCAAATTACTTAAGGAATATGCGGATGTGTTCGCCTGGAAGTTAGGAGATATGCCAGGGATCGACCCAAAAGTAATCCAACATGAACTACGCATCAAACAGGGCACACCCCCGTTCAGGCAGAAAATACGAAAAGTGGCTCCAGAATATCATGAGGCGGTAGAAACAGAACTTCGGAAGCTACTAGACGCAGGATTTATCAAGGAAGTCAAGTATCCTACCTGGATATCCAACATGGTCATTGTTCCTAAGAAAAATGGAGGGGTTAGAATATGCATCGACTTTACTAATCTCAACAAGGCGTGTCCAAAGGACAGCTATCCCCTGCCGAGCATAGATCAACTGGTTGAAGCAGTTGAAGGGTACGAGGAGCTGTCGTTTATGGACGGATACTCTGGTTACAACCAAGTAGCCCTGGCAGAAGAAGATCAGCAACACACAGCATTCTATACACCACATGGCCTTTATTGCTATACCAGAATGCCTTTCGGGCTCCGAAACGCAGGGGCAACATACCAAAGGATGGTCGATGCTATCTTCAAACCATGGATTGGAGGAACCCTAGAAGTCTACGTGGACGACATGCTCGTCAAAAGCAAGCTGCGTAAAAATCACCACCAGGACCTGAGGAATATTTTCAATGCAATGAGACACATCACATGAAAGTAAATCCGGAGAAATGTACTTTCGGTGTCACCTCAGGGAAGTTCCTCGGTTATCTGGTGACGAAAAGGGGCATCGAGGTAGACCCAGCTAAGATTCAAGCCATAGTAGAGATGCCGTCACCAAAGAATCTAAAGGAAGTGCAGAAGCTCAATGGGTCCATAGCAGCGTTGGGCAGATTTATTGCACGGTCTTCGGACAAGTGCAAACATTTCTTCAATATTCTTAAGAAAGGGAGCAGGTTCGAATGGACCGCCGATTGCGAGGAAGCATTCCAAAAGATCAAAGAACATCTAGCTTCGATCCCTATCCTGCAGAAACCTGACCCTGATGAAGTTTTGGCACTGTACATAGCAGCAACGGAGGACGCAGTCAGCGCGGTATTAGTCAAAACCAATACAAAGATAGAACAGCCTATCTATTACGTCAGCAAGACACTCAATCCCGCGGAAAGAAATTATACTAAGATTGAACAACTCATCCTCGCACTGGTATGGGCTACCCAAAAACTGAGAACCTACTTCCTAACTCACTTCGTCAGGGTACCATGCAGAGCACCATTGGAAGCAGTCCTCAAAAGCACAGGAAAAGTGGGCCGAATAGCCAAATGGAACACCCATCTGGACCAATTCAACATCATTCATGAAATTCAACATTCTCAGAAGTCCCAAGTTCTGGCAGATTTCTTAGCAGACCTCCCTCTAGACAACGACGAAGAGATCAAGGGAATACCAGAAGCCGAGGAAGCAATCAAGGATCCAATGGATATCCTCGAACCTGCGAGTCATAGACAATGGGAAGTCTTCGTCGACGGATCTAAAAATAAGGAAGGGGCAGGAATAGGTATTGTCATCATCACCCCAACTGGAGAAAGGATCATACAGGCACTTAGATTGGAATTCAAAGAGCATACCAATAACATTGTTGAATACGAAGCTGTCATACATGCCCTACGTATAATAATAGAGATGGGGGTAACCGATGTAAGGCTGACAAGTGATTCGCAGCTGGTCATACGGCAAATCGCGCTCGAATATAATGTGTACGATGACACCCTTTCAGCTTACATGGCATTGGTCCAAACATTGGCTTCACAAATCCCGAACATTAAGTTCCGGCACTTATGCAGAAGGGACCTCAGGCATGCGGATGCCCTAGCATACATATCATCCATGTTGAGGGATAAAAATGCCGAAGGTATTAAAATAGCAAGGGTATACGAGCCTTCGATTGCATCTCAATTCTCCTTCGCTACCAATCAAGATACGATGGAAGAATATATGAAGACCAAGTAGGAGAAGACATCCATAACGACTTTGATGAAGAAGACATCTTGTCAAAAGCAAATCAAGACGAAGATTTCAGCAATGAAGATGACTGGAGGGTGACAATACATGCCTTCCTCGACAAAGGAAGCCTACCTGCGGATCGGAAGCAAGCTAGAAAGACGCTCTCCAAAGTGGGAAGATACGATCTTCGGGACGGGGTCCTATATAGAAAATCTTCCTCGGACCATTACTACGCTGCTTATCCCGAAAAGAAGGGCATCGAATTCTAAAGGATATCCATTATGGTGACGCAGGGAATCATAGCGGTATGAGATCACTAGCTGACAAGGCAAAAACGCAAGGATATTACTGGCCGACCATGATACAAGATGCTGCGAGGATGTCCCGACGATGCGAAGAATGTCAGCGCTTCGCGAAAAAAATCCACGCGCCGGCAACATTGTTAAACTCTGTCGATAGCCCGTGGCCATTTGCAAAATGGGGAGTAGACATCGTCGGGCCTTTCATCGAAGGATCCAGGAAGAGAGGGAGACGTTTTTGATAGTAGCCACGGACTACTTCAGTAAATGGGTGGAGGCTAAGGCCTTGGCCAGGATCAGAGACGCGGATGTGTTCACTTTCATATTCCAGAACATCATTTGCAGATTTGGTATACCTGCTGAAATTGTGTCTGATAACGGCAAGCAATTACAGGGAAAAAATATAGACATGCTCTTCGACACCTTTAAAATAAGAAAGAACAAGTCCACCCCTTATACCCTCAAAGCAACGGACAAGCGGAAGCTACCAACAAGACCCTCGCCCTTATACTCAAAAAACAATTAGACGAGCATAAGGGAAGATGGTGCGAACAACTGCACAATGTCTTGTGGGCATACAGGACAACACGAAGGTCCGCTACCGGAGAATCCCCGTTTCTTCTTACTTATGGAGCTGAAGCAGTCATACCTACAGAAATCCTCATGCCAACCACGAAGACTGAAGCCTGGGAGAAAAACCTAACAACAGATATGATGTTAGAAAGGTTGGACGACTTGGAGGGAAGAGGAAGTAGCATTGCAAAAGATGGAAAATTATCAACGAAGACTAGCAAGGGAGTACAACAAAAAGGTAAAGCTACGAAATTTTGTAGAGGGACAGTATGTGTTGAGAACAATCCCACGATATCAGCAAGAAAAGAAATGGGGAAAGTTAGCACCTACATGGGGAGGACCGTTTATGATCCACGACATTGCGGGTAATGGTTCTTACTACCTTCGTAATCTAAAAGGTGAGGTCCTCCGGCATCCTTGGAATGCTAAATGGCTCAAACCATACTTCCCATAGAAGCAACGCAGATTTGAATCTGCTGGGAATATACCAGAAGAAGAAAGGAGCCTCCCCGCCCAACATGTTTCTATCTCTGGAAGAGGAATTGCAGACCTCAACTTATCAATTAAACAAGCTTTCAAATTATCAAGTCTGTGGAATCTACCTACAATATTGGGGAAAGTAGTTAATCTACAATCTCTCAGGGCTCCCCCATCAGTGTCCATAAGTGTAGGACCAGGGGGAAGGCACCCAGCAGAAAGAGATACCCAACCAATCTTAAGGCAACGGGTCGACGGAATGGGTGCGTACATATTTTACGCCCCATATCCTAGAACGTTGCCCCGGCCCCCACCGTCTGGGAATCCTCTGGCCCAGGATTTGCCAGCGGGGTGACAGGTCTCAAGACGATCACGAAGGTACCTTCCTTTCGTATCGCACTCAAAAACACTTAACTTTTGTTTTGATTTTTCACAAACTTAAAATACAAAAACATTGTAGGTATATCAAGAAGAGATTCATTTCATAAAGGGTGATTACAAGAAGTGAACGGCCAAAGCCAAGGATACACAATCAAAAAACATTCCTTTTACATCGTTACAAAAAGCACAATTATGCCGCGGACCCTACAGAACGCTGCCATCTCTACCTAGGTGGCGGTCCCGTCATCCGGATTTTCCGAAGACTTGATGGGACGCTCCCACCAGAAGAGGGGCCCGAGGAGCTGGGCAATGCAGCAGGAACGGGACGACGAGGGTAGTTCTTCACGAGACCATGTTCATTCCTTAGGCCAAGCTCTATCCTCTCCAGCATCTTGTTCGTCTCCTCAGCCAATTGACAACGAGCCTTATGTTTAATAACTGTTGTCCGCTGTTGGGCTTGGGATAATAACGAGGATAGCCGATTCACTTCTCTGGAAGCAGCACCAACGGCCTCCTCGCGGGTGGCTGCTAAATTCTTGAAGTGATTGGTTTGTTCCTTTGCTGTGCTAAGGAAGATTGAGCCTTTTCAAGTTCTTCATTTGTGACGCGAAGCCGTTCCTCGAGCCCTGAAAAAGACAACACCACGGAGTTAGCGTAGAAAACAAACAAGATCACACTCGATGAATTGGGATTATACCTTCGACACAAGCCGAAGCCTCTTCATATTCATTAACAACCGCATCTCGCGCTTCATCAAGATGATCATATTCCGCGGATAATTTCTTATAGTCTAGTTGAAGGTTGGTGAGAGTAAATTGACAGGCATCTAATTCTACCTGCTTCATCGAGTCCATATGACGAAGGTGGTCGACCTCTTTATTTATCTCTGAGACCCCTTTGCTGAGTCTATACATGCACACTTCAAGATTCCTCTCAGACTCAGCAAGACGGGCTACATCGGCACGAGACGCGGAAAGAGCATTGCTGAGAGCATAGACTTCAGCACGAGCATCATCTCGTTCCCTGGCAAGACCAAGCATATTATCTTGGACCCCTGAAAGAGGAATGGACCGCGCCGTCTGTAATTCTTCTTCCAATAGCTGAATCCTAGATTCCAACAAGGAAGTACGCTCGCGGGATTCCCGCAGATTATCACTGGTCCACAGCAGTGTGCCATCAAATAAAGCACGATCATGGTTGTACAGATTTTGCATGTCGACCATCTGAACATGCCGCGCGCGCCATACTTCAGCCCGAGCATCCCATTTCCTAGCCTCACTCTTAATCTTCTCAACCAAATCTCTAATACGAGATTTTTGCCGAGCTCTTTCGTTTCGAAGCCATACCAGCTCGGGGATGCCACCCACTGGACATAGGGTGGGGAGACTCAGACAGAACAACTAAGAGAAAAGAATGACGATACGGCGAAGGAAAAGAACCAAACCTGTGAAAGTGGAAACTTGGCTACGAGTTTGCTCTAACTCAGCGCGCACTGCAATAAGTTCTGAACGAAGATCAGCCTCTGCTTCACCCAGTCTTTCTTTCTCCTTAAGGCTTTTCTTCAGCTCTTCTATTTCCACCTCCGCCGCAGATAATTCCTTTTCCCGATGACGAAGCTTAGCCTCGAGCTTCAGAGATTTTGCTTTAAAGAACTGATATAGCACGTGGTTGCAATGCTCGCTCCTCATCATCTACACATCAAAATGACAAAACATTATTCAACCGAAGCGTCCTATTCTCACGAACAAGAATGTACGAAAATTTACCTCCAGCACACGCTGTTGCGGGAAGCCATATTGATACCCGTCGGCAATAGCCATCATATCGGCAACAGAAGTAGGAGGCTCCGGCACGAGGGTAGCTTCGGGAACGGTCAACCTTGTTCCCCAGGCTTCAGACACCTGCGCCTTCGAAGACATCTCCATCATACGACGGGTATACGCGGTTGATTCCTTTTCCCCAACAACCACAGGAGCAGGATGAGAGACAAACAGAAGATTCTTCTCCTTGAACCAACTCATGATGGCATCCTCACCCTCAGACATCGGCGACTGGGGAAGACTATCGGCGGGCGCGTCAACAGATTTTCCTTTGACCGACTCGACCCCCTCAGCATGAACGTTGGCATGTTCTCCCGCGCCTACATGCACAGCAGGCTCCTCCGCACCAACACCTTCTACAGCAGCATCACCATTACCATCACCACCAAGAACATCCCAATTGTCATTAGGGGAAAGTAAAGAGAAGTCCTCGGGAAAATCGAGGGCTTCGTCAAAGAACTCCCCCGTGGAATACATCCGATCGAAAGAAAATTCTTGAGAAGTGGGGAGGGTATCCATGACATCACCAGCAGGGACGGAAACATCCTCGATGACAACATCATCCGCCACTACACCCTTGTTCCTTCCTCCATCACCGGCGGGACCAGCGAAGACCTCTTCTTCGGCATTGATAGGGGAGGTACCAGTACGTTCCTCCCCATCTGTAATCTCGTCCTCGGCAAACTCTTCGTTCACAGGACTAGTAACTTCTTCTTGGGCCTCAACCTCACCCACCACCATAGTAGAAGACTGCTTCGGCCTAATCTTTGTCTTCTTCAATACCTGAAACCGACACCACAAAGGAATTATTCTTCCCGTCCGATGGAAGTTATAAAAAAAAACACAACTAGAATCTGCGTACCTGAGCAGCTGAGATATTCTTCGATGGGAGTATAGCACCGGAACCATCCTCCTCGTCTCCCTCTACGACATCCAGGGCATAAGGAAAATTCATGCCCGCAAAGTTCAGACGCCAGGGGCAGAAATCTCCATAGCGAGGAGGAGATTCGCGCGGCTTACTATTCTCGGTTGGCCGCCATCCGCGGGAACCGGGAATCCAACCGTAAGCCCACGGACCTACTATCTCAATGACAGTGGCGTGCCACTCGTAGTCATGATCACGCTTGATCCTTTCTCGCGCGGGGAAGAGTTTCCGACGATTGGACGCCTCCGTGCCAGGAACATACTTCAGCTTGGCATCGCTGACCTCATTTAACAGACGAATCTCGCCTCGAGGAGCAGGAAGATTCCGAAGGCTGACACTCCACGGCTTGCGATTCCTGCTATTGACGTAATCACCGAAGGAGTTATTAAAATTCTCAGGAGTGTACCATTCCTTCTCCAAGGGATTGGGGACGTAGCAAGTCATCGACGTTTCCCCCTTACTCCGCAGATAGCATTCCTTCAGGGCGCGGAGATAATTCCCCGATAATTGGGATACGGAACGGCTATGAGTATTTGTGGAAGAACCCTCACGACTAGCGAGCACGTCGTAGTAGAAGGAATCACCCGATTTGTACAACGGCAGCATCAGACCAGCCTCGAAGGCCCCAACCGTCGTTAACAAGTGAAATTCATCGAATTCGTACTTAGAGATCAGCTCATACGTAATATCATCCTCGGGGGCATAAAAACGAACCCCGAAGGCTTGGAGCTCATGCTTCTCCTTGAATATTTCAAGATCGATATGCTTGAAGGTTACTTTTCTCCTGCTAACAGAAACACTGCGTATCAAGGGAGCAGCCTCTTCCTCCTCGGCGGGGCCGGATGAGCTAACAAACGCTTCAGACGCTTTTCTCTTCACGGGGGATTCTTTGAAGATCCAGCCGCAGGAGCTACGCCCTTTGTATTCTTCCCTTTCAAAGTTGGAGAAGACCGTGGATGATGCTCGGGCACTAACGAACGTAAAGGAGGAACGTCAAAAGCAACAGCGGGGGAGGAGCCTGCGTACTCCGAGTCTCTTCACGAGGACGCACCATTGAGTGATTAAAGACTCTCCGTGAGCCAGACGGAATTATCGGAGGAATCTCTTCCCGAGAAGACGAGGCTCTCGCTCCGGAAGACACTCGACTCCGACGAACATCATCTTGAGACTCTCGACGCTGAGGAGATCTCGACAACCTAGAATCAGGAGTCTCATAGGTAGGCCGCGGACGGTCAGACATGGCTGCGGAAAGAATAAAATCAAGAACAGGTTACACACAACAACCAAAAATCAAAAAACACATTCATAGCAATACAACCACGACAACATAGCAACCCTAAAATTAGGATACAATCTCAATACTCCACCCTCGAAGTAATGGCTGCCTTAATTTAAGATGAAGAACAGGGGCAAACTAGTATGCAAGCATCAGAAAGAGTTCTTCATCACAAACAAGGAACAACAATAGCAGAAAATTCACAATTCAACACGGCATAAAACAGTGAAATCAAGAAAAGAAAAACTCACCGGCAAAAACAGCAAGTAGAAGAAACGAACAGGGGAAGATCCCAGGTGCAATAAAGACTGACAGAAGTTAAGATCACAGGTGCAATGAAGACTGACAAAGAATTTAAGGTCACAGATTTAATGAAGGCAGGTAGGAAACTTAAAGGAAGAATGAACTGAGAGAGTTTTTAGGAAGAATGAAATTAAATTTCCTCTCTATCCTTAAAATACCCGAAAGAAAAGAGGAAATTAAGGGAGAAATAGGAAAACGTGCCCGTTACATAAACAGTTAATGCACGAATAAAAGACGTGCCCAAGTATCTAGGAGAAGTTATTAGGAGTGAGAAGAATGTGCGACGATAGTTTTTCTTCAAGGCACCCATTAGTCAGTTAAGCCTGAAGAAAAGGGGCAAATTGTGTACACATATATCTCACTATCGGACACGTGTATACAGAAAGGTACGTGGAAAGCATGCAAGCCAAGACATCAAAACACGGTGCATCGCGAAGCACCAAATAAACCCCTAGGAGTTGCTTTATCTCATCCCCAGAAGAGGAGCTAAGATCAACGGTGGGGAGAAAGTCAGCTGACACGGACTGACAGGGGCAGAAGACACTTGTCTGACACGAGCAGACCCCTCAACCACCCGCATTAAACACTCTGAGCAGTGCACGTGTCGACCGACCTATGGAACGAGCGAAGATGCCTCCGCGGGATCGAGGGGGAAACGCAGACCCCTGCGTGATGGACACAAGACACTAGAAGATAAGGTTCCAACGGTCTTCAGAGATGGGTCCCACATTCCTACCTTATAAATACCCAATCTCCACAAAGGGGGAGGGGGGTCGAAAAAACATCAGGAAAGAGAGAGAGAGAGAGAGAGAGAGAATAGCAAAGGTAAGGAATCCCATAGTGGAGAGAAATATGTAAACCCCAAGTCATTCAACTATTCGTGTAACCGTGAATAATATAGCAGAACAACAAACCCCGTGGACGTAGGCCTTAGTGCTGAACCACGTAAACCTTGGTCTTATTTACATTTCAGCACTTTACATTCATTTAGTTCCGCATGCATTTGCTTATATATGTTGTTTTCCTTTTATATTTGTACCCCATGCATAATCGCTACGCATGGGGAAGTTGGAGGAGGCCATGATAAACCCGTGGGTTTTGAGCCAATGAACCCACATCAGGATATCATCATCGTAATCTCTTTAGACTTTAACAATTGATTGCGGGCATTCGGACCCCGCGTAGTTCGTGTGTCCACAAGTTTATTAGGGAAAGAGTTAAGTAGTTTCCTACTTTCTTGTATATCCAATGAGATTGACTAGTTCCATGACCGTAAAACATGATTTAACGTTTGTAGCTGATTAGATTATGCAATATTCGTCACCATCCCATCTAGATTCTAGATATCTATATACGTAGTCTTTTTTAATATAATAAAAAGCGTCGTTTTCTTTTTTTTTTCTTTGAATAGAGAGAAGGGATGAAAGTCTTGCAACCACGGACGCGCCAAATAATGAATGTGTCTGTGACTCTGTGTTGTGCTTACATTTCATTTCACGTTTGTATTTTATTGGGAGACCTTCACAGTCGGCTTTAATGGTGATAAAATGACACCATATTACAATTTCAGTACATGAAACTTTCAAGTTTTCTATATTCTATACGAGAGTTTTCTCGTTCTGGATTATGGCCTCATACAAAATTAAAGCATTGTGTGTTACATGCAATTTTATCAAACATCAAACTGTTATATTTTTTTCATAGGAAAGATGATAGATTAATTTATTCTCGATCAGAAGAGGGAATTGAATAAATGATAAAGAAGAATTTACAAGGGTTCTGTCTGAGGCAGAAGAGAGCTGAGAAAACTAAAACAAATCAATAGAATACGGACTTCCAGTTACACAATGTATGTGAGAAGTTTAGGTGAACCCTCTTTCCAGCTGTTGATGCCTAAGTGAAAACTAGAGATTTTACATTGTCGCACAACTCTATATCAATCTTGAAAGTGTATTGCTCTTCAAATGTGCGTGATTATCCAAATGGTATTAGACTCTAAACTACTTTCCGATTCACGATTCGAATCGCACGATTCGCTTCATTTTCAACCAAATCGATTTGAATCGATAGTGTGAAGCGTTTTACTTAAGAATCGGTGGTCAGCCAAGGTTGACTATGATTTTTGACTTAGTTCTGAAGTCAGAAATGATTTTTTTTCAGAAAGGAGAGCCTGCAGTTTCGAACCCACGACCTCCTGCTCACACGAGTGGTATCTAACCACTGTTCCGCGTTGGGTTTTTTTGATGTTTGTTGAACTTTATTAGTATATATAAGAATCAAAGACCAAAACTGAGAATGTTATTGGTGTTAGAAATCAATATATTTTATATTTATACTAATTAAATCAAACTTTAAAAATATTTTCTATGGTTCAATGATATTTATAGGCATACATTCACGATTTAATAATCAACCATGAATCTACGATTCACGATTCGGTTTACTGTTTAAAAACCTTGCAAATCTTCCTAGCAATCTTACAATGCAATAAATGCAATAAAAGATGGCCTTGAGATTCCGGACTATACCCACAAATCACACAAGAACTACAAACATCTATACTTTATGTTGCATCATGTCAAGTGTGTTGAATTTGTTGGAACCAGTAATAATAAAACAAGAAACGCTAGATGAATCTAGCACTACTAAAAATAATCAATTTGACACACGAGGGCAGAGCCACCTGCTCAGCAAATTGTCCTTAACACAATAGTCTGAGGGTACTCCTTAAGAATGAGAGATGCGATACTCTATCAGCGGAGATGTGTCAAAAATAGAACTACCCGATAAGCACAATACAATCTACCAAACTTCGAACTCAACATCAAAGATTAGGAAAGAAAAAAACAAGTAATGTTGCACAAAACAAGCGAGAAGATGGAAAATAAGACGGAACAAAAGCCTCTTATCAAAACTGCTTACAACTGAGAAACCGTTTTGTAGTTATAGGAGAAAAGGAACCTATGGGGTTTCGGTTTTCTTGAGAAATAAGTTTTTGTTTTCTTGGGAAACAATTAAAGATAAACTCGAAAAATAAATCCTCCCATAAATAAAACGCTTAAAGAAATTAATTTTCCTAAAGAAAACTTGCAAAAAAAAATCGAGTAGACACGACACTTGGTGCATGGTATATGTTAGAGCAATGCTCAGTTGAACCACGTGTTTTGCTATCTCAAGCTTGTAGTCAATGTCAGATGATCAAAACTATATCTTGATCTTTATTCTACTAAGTCAAGTCTCAGACTAGGTTAGGATTTGATAGTTGAGTATCAGATATCACCCTTGAAGACTGAAGATCGACGAAGACATTTGGAGAACTTATATATCAGGTATGTGAAGACCGAACCATTTCATCTTACTCACTATCTTAGCCTTTTTTCTTTTTGAGATGATGTCGTATGACTTTTAGTAGATGAACAAATAAGAAGTTTCGAGTAAAACTTGTCATGTTAGAAATCTCGAAATATGATTCTCGGTAAAGATGTTCAATGATCCTTAACAATATTAGTTCGAACATTTATTGTGTGAATTAATTTGTGTTTATCACGTGGGAAGGTTTCAAACATCATAAGACAAAAATACTGAACTATCTGATATTTCTGCTCAGGGTAGGTTCGCAACCATAGATATCCGAGTTTCAGAAATATAAGAGGGTTGGCAAACTAGTTCGCAAAACACGAGTTCAGATGGGGACAGTTCATTAACCCAGTTCACGACCTTTGTTAACTTAATTTTGAAAGATGGTATTATATGCTAGCAGTTGACGAACCCGGTTCATGAACCATGGTCAACTGAGTTTGGTAGTCTTGTAGGGTTGGAGAACCTGGTTCACGAACCGTTGCACCCTGACTCGTGAACAAGATTTTAACAGATGCTCAAAGACTTATTTTTTAAACATGTTTAGCAATTCTTGAACTCTCTGAAACACTTATAGGACTTCATTGATCACTTAAACACTTGTGTGTTTACATCATGATTAAATCCTTAGGTGTTTAAATGAACATCAAATTGCTTTAGTTCTTTGGCATACTTGCTAAACCAATCGATATACACGGTTCCAGAACCGGATCCTAGTGTACATTCTTGTATTGTATTTTCAAGACCAAAAAGTGTTTGCTTGATTTTCAAGTTATCTTAGCTTGAATTCTCAGCAACCCCTGGTCCTTGGAATCTATAAATAAAGATGCTCTTTTGAATTGGGAAGTTCAATCCCTGAAATTTTTTCTCCTAGTTGATTCCAGAGTCGTCCTCTATAGAACTAGATTTCCTCTGAGAAACATAATTAGGTCTACCACTAAAAGACTTCACTTTAGGAATTCGTGAAGCCGGGTCCGACTATCTTTCCTTGATAGTTCGTGTAGCCTGATCTTGATTTTATTTTATCAAGGTTTTCACAATCTCTTTAAGGCAAGATATATAGTAATCGCAAAGTTCTCTTCGTATCATACTTTTTGATTTCTCAAGATAAATATATGAAAACTGATTTTCATTGATCTTTTGAAGATTTTTTTTGAGAGGTGGTTAAGAATCTAGGCTGCTCTCCGGGAGTCGTAAGTTTCGGATTTGTGAGGTTTTCTAGCTTTGTCTATTGCAAACAGATTTCCTCACCTTGATCTTTGATGTAAAGGGAAATCAAATAGGCGTATCTGTTATAGGCAGATTGGTATCAAAATTATTCACTTTGGATGAAGCAACTATTAGGTAGTAAAAAGGACGTCAGCTAAGGGAATAAATTACGTAGAGCCTTGCGAGGTTCAAAAGCCATAAGGAGTACGACTGTAACTGAATCACTTGGAGGGTGGATCTGGTTTCAACTACATTCCAGTTTGAAGTCTGATAGTAGGCTGGTGTCTGTAGCGGCTTAATACAGTTTGGTATTCAAATATATACGAGGTCCTGGGGTTTTTCTGCTATTGTGGTTTCCTCGTTAACAAAACTTCTGGTGTCTTGTGTTTTTCAATTTTCGCATTATATTGTTTATTTTTATAGTTGGATTTATGCAAGTTGTACGTATTCAATCTTGGTAGATACGTCCATCTAATTGTGATTGATTACGAGACTCTTTTCTTGTAGAGTTCGTATTTTGAAAGATATAGATAACAAGTTTAATTACTTGTCAAAATTCCGATTGGATTATTTGGATACGACTAGATTGATCTTGGATATTGATTTTTGAGATCGTCAAAGTACTTTTTTTAACAAGCAGGTTCATATATATATATATACATACATACTGATTGAGAAGAGGTTAAAGATATAAACTTTATATACATAATGTCAAGTATCATTCAGTTGGTCTACTTAAAATTTTATTACGTTTTGTCCATACAGGTTTCCGGACGAAAAATTTGGTGGTGTACTTGGTACCCCTGTGTTTTCAATTGGTATTAGAGCAGCCAAACACTTTTATGGCTAATTAGTATGTGCTTGAAGCGATCTGTATTATGGACATGAGTGCAATCTCTATTAACGTACCACTAGCCTTCAATGGCACAAATTACTTGTGGTGGAAAACTATTATGCATTCCCTCTTACAAGATCGTGACTGTCAGACATGGGTTCTTGTTGTAAGGGGCTACAATACTCCAACGGTCGGAGGATGAGTTAATGTGGTTCCTAAAGGCATATAAGAATTTAGCGATATGAAATAAGTGATGATAAATACAACTCTGATGGATTGAATACTATTATCCACACCATAAGACAAGATCTTCAACATCATGTGTCTATGTACACCAGATCAAAAGATACTTAGGGTATCTTAGAAATCGTATTTTAAGGGAATTCCACAAAAAATGAAGCACGACTTCAAAACCTAACTTCTGACTGAGAAAACCTTCGTATGGATGATGAGGATTCGTTTGAGAAATTTAATCACAAATAGTGAACGCTTATAATTCATTAGTAAAGACATGCCATTAGGGAACGCTTATCATTCCTGAACGGGATATTATGATGAAAATTCTGAGATCTTTACCATCTCGTTATGAGTCTAAGAAACATGCCATCATTGAAGGAAACAATATTTCTTCACTTTACATAACCACCCTTGTTGGAAAATTAAAGATCTTTGACCCATGAACAACTCACAGCTAAAGAGAAGGCTTCCGCTCCAGAAGCTGTGACCAAAACTAGATCACCTCCTCCAAAGGTTAGTTTATCGTGGGCCGATGAGTGTTGTGATGATCATGGTGAATTAGATGTCACTATGTTTATGACCACATAACACATCATAAGTCTTCTCAAGAGACAAAATACGTTCTGGAACACGGCTCCGTGGTTCAAACTTTCAAGATGAATCTTTTTCTCATGATAAAAATCCACTTCAGTGCTCTAAATGTCGCGGTTTTGGACATATGCAAAAGGAATGCGCAAGTAAGGAATACTATCAAGGAAATAAGGCTCTCATGGTTTCTCTTGATGATCTCCTGTCTGAAGATTACACAAAGAATTCTTCTGTTACAACAGACATACCAGTGGTTCCTAACTCTGACTTAAATGATGAATCAGATAAGGGAATTCTGGAATTCTTGAATAAAAGTGAAGAAATTCATCGTGAAAACCTTCCTCTGAAACTTGGAAAAGGTTGAAACATCTCTTCTTATTAAAAATCAAGAGCTTGACAAGCTCAATGACAATTTCACAAAAACTTGTCTCTAAAGGATAACAAGATCGATATTCTCAAATGATTTACAAAGGATCTCCGGAAATTCTGATAAGATCTCAGCTACGCTGTTTGTTCAGAAATCCTTTGGTAACACTAGTGTAATTGGATTCAAGAGTAATACCTCTTTCACCAAGGATAATTCCTTCATTCTTGCAGGATCTAAGGAGAATGAGGATGTTCTTAGTGACAAATGGGAGACAACTTCTTTTGGAATTTCTCTTTCCTTTAGTTGCACTTTTTGTGGCAGTTGTGGTAATTTTAATGGGAAGTGTCAAACATCGAAGAAAAATGATAATATTCTTGTCAAGCTTACGAATGATATGGAAAGGATGAATCTTGATATTCTGAAGAAATTTACAAAATCTTCATAATCTCTTCGAGGAAAAAATATAAGAAAACCCAGAAACAACAAGAAAAACATACAAAACCTTGTTGTGTCCACCTACAACACGAGTGGTGAATATTTCACTCACCCCATCATTAGTTAATTATATTGATGTGTGTAACCTCACAATATTAACTTGAGAATATGAGGTTTGCACAAAAACGTCATGAAAAACTATGTTTTTTATGATGTCAAGGATGCTCAAATCTGTGGTTACCTTTTTAGAGGACCCACTGTATTTTCTTTTACTTTGGTATTCATGGTGTTCTAACGGGTTCTGCAACCCGTGGTATACTGGCTCGCGAGTCTTCTTTGGTATGTCTCGTTTTAAACACCAGTTTCCATGTTTTCTTGAATTTCTTGACTTCATGGTTATTCTCTCTATATATGTCATTATTACTCCTAATAGAAGGTTAGAGAATAATGGCTCATGTAACTAGAGGTGTTACAAAGAAGGATGCAATAGAAGCTATCAATGTTTCTCTATGTAAAGGAATCACGTCGTTAAAAATCAAGTAGGAAAAAATCTTCAGAAGAAGCAAACTCTTCCTCAGCAACATATTTATTGTCAACCTGCTATCGTGATAATAATTTTAGTTCCAATGTGGAGGAGTTCGTAGCTAGGAGAAACGATCTATTTTTCAAGATCAATCATTCCTTGAAAGAGGTAACTCAGTATGAATAAAAGCTTAATCTGTGGAAAATTACATTGTCTGGTCTTGAAACAGAGCTCGGTGAGCTAACTGATATCTCTAAAGGTGTAAGAAATTTGAATGAACCGATCATCAATGAATTCTTCAACAATAAGAAGAAATTTTCCGCACATTCTCTTAGGGATGAATTGCAATGACCCGACCCTCCACCGATATTGTCCCCACTTAGCCACTGCGGTCATCCGGCAGCAACTTCCGGGGTTTTCAACAGGCATCGTTGCGGTAATCCAGCAGCAACTTCCCGGATGGTCACCCATCCTTGGATTGCTCCAGCCTGAGCATGCTTAACTGCAGATTTTTCTGTCAACTTTGGAGCCAATTGTGCTGAAAAGGCCTCGGTATTAGGAAATGACAAACCATTACTTATATTCCATTCGACTAACCACTGCCGAATATCGGGGTATTACAATACCACCACCTTAAATTGGAGCCGTCCTCGGTTCCGGAATATATATATAAGCCCAGATGTAATGACCCGTCGCTTCACCGATACTGTCCCCACTTATCCACTGCGGTCATCCGGCAGTGTGGGGTTCTCAACGGGCATCGCTGCGGTGATCCAGCAACAACTTCCCGGGAGGTCACCCATCCCTGGATTGCTCTCTCCAGAGCACGCTTAACTGCAGAGTTTTCTGCCAACTCTGGAGCCAATTGTGTTGAAAAGGCCTCGGTGTTAGGAAAGGACATACCATTACTTATATTCCATTCGGCCAACCACTGCCGAACATCGGGGTATTACAATACCACCACCTTAAATTGGAGCCGTCCTCGGCTCCGGGATATATACTCAAGCCCAGATCTCCGATCCTTACCTGCCTCTCATGAGAAGCACCTGTAACAACCCCATCCAGCATACCTTCTCACCCTCGGCGGGTGAACCGTCGTCGGCTCTGATACCATTTGTAATGACCCGTCCCTCCACCGATGTTGTCCCCACTTAGCCACTGCGGTCATCCGGCAGTGTGGAGTTTTGAACGGGTATCGCTGCGGTAATCCAGCAGCAACTTCCCGGATGGTCACCCATCCTTGGAGTGCTCCCGCCCGAGCACGCTTAACTGCAGAGTTTTCTGTCAACTCTGGAGACAATTGTGCTGAAAAGTCCCCGATGTTATGAAATGACAAACCATTACTTATATTCCATTCGGCTAACCACTGCCGAATATCGGGGTATTACAATACCACCACCTTAAATTGGAGCTGTCCTCGGTCCCGGAATATATACACAAGCCCAGATCTCTGACGACGGTTCACCTGCAGAGGGTGGGAAGGTACGCTGGACGGGGTTTGTCCAGGTGCTTCTCATGAGGGGCAGAGAATGTCGGAGATCTGGGATTCCGACGACGGTTCACCTGCCGAGGGTGGGAAGCCAGAATTGTCACGCTACTAGTTAACTCCTTGTAAAAATATATTCTTATTGTTAAGGAGAAACACTAGCTTTTGGAGTAGTTCTTATGTGTTACATTAGCAATTCCAAATACCATCATCTTGCATGTTTAGAGTTTATTTAGTTAAATTTTATTTTGGATGACAACTTGCAATACCTAATCTTCATGGATGATATATATTGTGAGATTTTGAGATTTGTCCTTTGCTATCATATTCTAGTGTTAGATCATATATCTAATATTTTCTCATAGGTTAAGATTGTAACTCTTGCAAAAGAGGAGTAGACTATTTTGAGAATGGAAATATTGGTCTCTCCATGATTACACTTTTGTGAATATACTGCTATAGGATTATGTAATATGTTCTCTAGGAATCTACTTACTTCCTTGATTGCATAACCTCCAGGGAATAAGTGGTGAACTTTAATTTCTACGTTTGTACATAGCTAGAAAAGTTATAATCCTTATGTTGAGTCATATCACACTAATTGTTCTCTTGTTCGTAACTGGTGTAGAGAATAGATTTTGTCTATGATTATTTTTCTCATGACGATCTTGTATCTTAGTTCCTCTAACTTTAATATAGCAATTTTTAACTTCTTTGTTAGTAACTGACGAGAAGAGAGAAAAATATCGGGATGCTTATTTACTTGTTCGTAATTGGCGAGTAAATTTGTATGTACAAGGAAAATCCTTCTCTTGTGATTAGAGTTAAGGTCGCTCATGCTGTTCTTTCAAGAATGACATCAAATGGGGGAGAGTTCTTTTGAACTTGTGCTTAATGGTAATATTTTTGTGGGGAGAGCGAATGTGGAATTGTAGGAGATTCTTGTACCTATGTAACTCCTTCATGCGAACCGAGTTTACTTGGTGAAATCGTCTAAACTAAATGTTGGTATGTATTCTGTAGTCTTGAATACTCTTTTGATTAATTCATTTTGATCCCGATTTTTTCTCCTTTGCCAATTTTGTCGGCAAAAATGGGGAGAATTATTAAGTAGTATCTTACTACATTAAATATGGCTTTTCAGAGCATCATGTAAAGGGGAGTGGATTATTGCTATAAGTTTTACCTATTTGGAAAAAGGAATAAGTATTGACTAAGAGGGAGTACATATCACCGTAGTGTTTCTTCGAAGTTGTGGTGCAATTGAACTTTGAGAAAGGAAACAATACAATGTTTCTGTATAACAACCTATGAGTAGAGTGTGATTACCTCATTCAAACAAAGCTCTTTTTGAGTATTCTCATAAATTGTTATCGCTATGGATCTTCAACAACAAAGGTGCTAAACGAATACATGTAGAATTATAGAAGAGCTTAAAGCACGAAGAATTCAAGACGTTTGTTGAAGAACCAAGGACATAAAGCAATGGATTGAGCTGAAAAGTTTATTTATTTTGAATCCATATGTATTGAATATTTTTGTCACTAAAATTGATAAAAGAGAAGATTTTTAGAGCAATGCTCGATTGAACCCACATGTTTTGCTATCTCAATCTTGTTGTCAATGTTAGATGAACAAAACTATATCTTTATTTCTAGTCTACTTAGTCAAGTCTCGGACTAGGTTAGAATTTGAAAGTTGAGTATCAAACATCACCCTCGAAGACTGAAGATCGACGATGAAATTTGGAGAACTTCTATAGTAGGCATGTGAAGACTGCACCAGTCTATTTTACTCACTATCTTGACATTCTATCTTCCTGAGACGATGTCGTATGACTTATAGTATATCTATAAAGAAGAAGTTTCGAGTTAAGCTTGTCATGTTAAAAATATCGAAATATGATTTAAGTAAATATGTTCAATGATCCTTAATAATATTAGTTCAAAACAATTTATTGTGTGAATTAATTTTTGGACGTAAATGATTTTATCACGCAAGAATATTTCAAACATCATAAGAGATAAATATTAAACTATCTGATATTTCTGCTCGGGGTGAGTTGGCGAACTAGTTCGCAAACCATAGAGATCTGAGTTTCAGAAATACATGAGGGTTGGCGAACCAGTTCGCAAACTGCAAGTTAATATGGGGATATTCACGAACCGTTGTGAACTGAATTTTTCAAAGTTGGTATTCTAGGCTAGCAGTTGACGAACCCGGTTCACGAACCATGGTTAACTGATTCAGTAGTCTTGTAAGATTGGCAAACCCGGTTCACGGACCGTTGCACCCTGATTGGTGAACAAGCCTAAGGAACCGTTGTACCAACCGTCCCAGTTTAAGATTTTAGCATATGCTCAAAGATTTATTTTTAAAATATGTTTAGCATTGCTAGAACTCTCTCAAACACTTCCAAGACTTCATTGGTCACTCAAACACTTATGTGTGTGCATCATGATTAAATTCTCAGGTGTTTAAATGAACATCAAATTGCTTTAATTCTTTGCATACTTGCCAAACCGAACAATCACTATACATTGTTCCAGAACCGGTTCTTAGTGTATATTCTTATATTGTATTTTCAAGACCTAAAAGTGTTTGTTTGATTCTCAAGTTATCTTAGCTTGAATTCTAAGCAACCCCTGGCCCTTGAAATATATACACAAATGTTCTCTTTCAAATGGAAAGTTCAATCCCTAACACTTTCTTTCCTAGTTGATTCTAGAATCGTTCTCTACAGACCTAGGATTCCTCTGAGAAACATAATTAGGTCTACGACTAAAAGACTTCACTTATGGGATTCGTGAAGCCAGGTCCGACTATCTTTATCTTGTTAGTTCGTGTATCCCGATCTTACTTTTCTGTTATCGAGGTTTTCGTAACCTCTTTCATGCAAGATAAATAGTAATCGTGAAGTTTTCTTCGTCTCAAACTTTGTGATTTCTAAAGATAGATATTTGAAACTGATTTTGGTTGATCTTTTGAAGATTTTTCTTAAGATTTGGTTAAGAATCTAGGTTTCTCTTCGGGAGTCGTAAGTTCCGGATTTGTGATGTTTGTTAGCTTTGTCTATTACAAATAGATTTCATCACCTTGATCTTTGATCTAAACGGAAATCGAATAGGCTTATCTGTTAGAGGTAGATTGGTATCAAAAGTCTTCACTTCGGCTGAAACAACTCTTAAGTTGTAAATAACGTCATCTAAGGGAATCAATTGCATAGATCCTTGCGAGGTTCAAGAGACATAAAGAGAAGACTGTAACTGAATCGCTTGGAGGGTGGATTCTGTCTCAATTTTATTTCAGTCTAAAATATGATTGTAGGCTAGTGTTTGTAGCATCTTAATACAATGTGGAGCTCAAATGTGGACAAGGTCCCGTGGTTTTTCTTTTATTGCGGTTTCCTCATTAACAAAACTTCTGGTATCTTGTGTTTTTCATTTTTCGCATTATATTGTTTATCTTTATAATTGGATTTACACAAGTTGTATGTATTCAATCTTAGTAGATACGTCTGTCTAATTGTGATCGATTACGAGACTTGTTTCTTGTAGAATTCGTATCTTGAAAGATATATAACAAGTTCAATTACTTAGAAAAATATGATTGGATTATTGGGATACGACTAGATTGATCTTATATTTTTATTTTTAAGATCGTCTAAGTACTATTCTTAACAATCATGTCCACAAACTCTTGTCTATATATATATATATATATATATATATATATATATATATATATATATATATATATATATATATATATATATATATATATATATATATATATATATATATATACATATATATATTTATATATATACTGATTGATAAAGGGTTAGAGATATAAAATCTATATACATATTGTCAAGGATCATTTAGTTAGTTTACTTGCAATTGTGTTAGGTTTTATCCATGCAAGTTGCCGAACGAATAAGTTTGTGGTGTATTTAGTACCCCTGCATTTTCAGGATACGCGCATATGGCATGGGTTGGGTCATGTATTTTTTCCCACCCCATTATACCCTCGTTTGTATATCTATCCATAAGAGAATAGTTATATAGTTGAGTTTATCTTTGGTTTTACCTAATGTGGGACTACAGGTTTATTTTATTTACTCACAAGATGAATAAGTATCCTTATACCCTTGGGTCATTAGATCAAACCACACAAAGATAAAAAATTCTTTTATTAAAAACTCATTTTCTCCAGCAAATTTTACCATGGACTTCACACAAGATAAAAAGGTTATCGTAGGTGGGATGTTTGTTTTCCAAATGAAGAACAATAGAAATCCATCAACGCCACTTGTTGCAGTCATGTTATCCTATAACGATTTGATAGTGAAAGTTGTCGCAGGAATTAAGAGCCATCTTCTTGTATCTGGTGATAAATCGAGAGTTACAGGATTAGTGCTAATAACAGTTAAAGAATCCACAAGCTGATTAGATTCTTAGTTTGAGAGTACCCGTCTGAAATCAAACTTCCATGACCCATCCATAGTTACGTGTTGTGCGATGCTAGCTGAAGAAAGTTTGTCCAACACAATAAAGAAAACTCAATTGCTAGAACTTATTTCCTACCCGTTTCTCATGCCAAAAAGAGACCCACGTCTGCAATGGTTCTCCAATAGGATACCCCATGATCTGAAGTTACTTTACTTGGAGCCTATACACAGAGTTAAGGTCCATTTTTTTCTTCAATAACTGACCCCTTTCAACGCTCAATCTCCAACACCATTTGGCCAACAAATCTTGGTTCATCTTCTTGAGAAATAATATATTATTTTCTTAACAAAAATTATACATTGTTTTTCTCTTATAAGAGAAATCAACCAACTTGGTAAACCATTACCAGACGAAGACTCACTACCACTATTGCTCCTCATTTCTTTAGCTAAGTAATCTATGATACCATTTAGTTTTCTATAAACATGAGTAGTTGAGTACATACCCAAGAGCTAAATATATTTAACAAAAATCCACACCATTAATGACATTATTATTTAACCTTCTAACAGTTCCTACACTACCTTTTATTGCTCTTACCACGTTCAAACTATCTCCCCCTAAGTGCATCTTATTCACTCCCATTTTTGGGACATTCGGATTGCCTCGGAAGCTGCCAGAGCCTTTGCTTGTTTTTTATCCCGTGGTACTCCTTTCTTACAAGTTGCTCCCTTGTATGTCTTTGCATCATCATTTGCAATCAGTCCACAACCCATAAGTTTAGTTTCTTTTATAAAAGAGGCACCAAAATTTACTTTCATAAGGCTTTTCTCAAGCATTGTCCATTATAACTCATTCCTATTTTGTCTACTTCTTGACGCACTAGGTGTTTTCTTTCTAACTACTATAGTCGAGTCAGAAATCAACATTAGATTGATGCACCTGTCTTTTAAGTGTTTCCACCAACACTTGAATATTCTCAAATACTTTAGCACATCTGATTTTCCAAATGTGCCACAATTAGATCTAGAATTATCAAACCAACTAGCTATCTAATCTTTTAGACTTTCCACGTTGAGGGTTCCTGCAAAATTACTATTTAAAGCATGCCAAAGAGTTTTAGTTAACTGAAATTCTAAAAGCAGATGATCAATAGTTTTACTATGAGAATAACATAAAGGACAATGAGTATCAATATTGTGGACAAACATGCATATCTTACTTCTTAAAGGTAGAAGTCATTAATGTATTTCCACAATAAATGTTTAATTTTGGAGGCAAGCTTACTTTCCAGAAAGCTTTTCAGATATAGATATCTTGGTGTTGTCCGTAAATTTTATCTGTCACAGCCTTATAAGTTATTTTAACAGAAAAATTACCATTCTAAGCTGCATCCATCTGGTCTCATCCATGCTATTAGAGCACTGCTCGGTTGAACTCACAAGCGTTGCTATCTCAAGCTTGTTGTCAAGTTTAGTTGCCAAAACTATAAGTCTTGATTTCTAATCTACTTATAGCTATGTCTCGGATTAGGATAGAATGTGTAGTTGAGCTTTAGACTTCACGGCGTTCATCGATTGAAGACGAAGAACTACTAAGGGGAGATTGTGGAACTTCATCAACAAAAGTTATGTGGAGACTTGAACTCATCTATCATTCAGAAGTCTATTTCTATTCTATCTCCTATTGAAACAACATTCGCATAACTATATAGACTTTACTTTATACATATTTGATATTTCGAGCTAAGTTTAACTCGCTTACGTATTTATCGAAATATGTGTTGGTAAGCTTTCGTTTTAACTAAGTTCATCTTTATTCTTGACGAAAGTCAAAAGATGATCATGTGAAAATCGCCTGGTAACATCTCACATGATTTGTGTGAGACAATCATTTGATGTAGACTCATAATATCTCGTATTGATCTATTGATCACTTGAAAATTTCTTTGAAGCTAATAGTTTGCGTGAGACAGTTATTCCCGTCTTCCAATAATGTTTCAATGATTAATATGGAGTTTAAAACGATTAATCATTGATTGGATATAACAAAATATGTGTACTTGTATGCTAACTTTTGCAAGTTATTCAAAGTCCGGGAGCCATATTATGCATACGCGTATGCGTACTGGTTTGATAATTGAAGTCCGAGAACTTAGTATGCATACCCGTATGCATACCGCCTTAAAAGTTTAAGTCGGGGAATTCAACTGAGTTTGGTCACGTACGATAGTATGCATACCCGTTCGCACACTGGCAAACCCATACCAAGTCCGAAACTCTAAGTATGCGTACCCGTTTTCATACTTGAGTGGTTTAAGTTCTAAAAATCGGTTTGTTCATGAACAAATATATTTATATAATAAGGATTGCAATCTTTTGCAAACCGTGGCTATAATGTTCATGAATTGATTCAAGTGAATCAAAACCAATTTTGCTTCAATTTTGTCTTGTATACTTCTACGAGAATATAAACAATTGAACAACTCTATAACTAGTTTCATTTGAGTTATGTGAACTATTTGTGATAAAGATGAACAAGGTTTATATGAAAATGTTCATAAGGATAACTTCGGTTAACTATTGTTGAGCCAACCAAGTGTACACTTTTAGGTACGGTTACCCATATCTAAATGAAGGCACATTTTATTTGTGTATAACAAGCTAAGTTCAATCTAACGGTTGAAAGATATTAGCTTGAATTTAATAAGGTTTTCATCTAACGGTGAATATTGAATGCTAAGTTCAATATTATACATTGCTATTACCAACAATTTTCATCTTGTAATATTTTAGATTTATTTATTTAAATTCTAAAGTTTATTTGGAAGATGATTTTGCAGTATTATTACAAAAATTGTTATGGGATATGTGTGTTTGCGTCTGTGAACTATGATTGTCCAATATATGTCAAAAGTTAAGTCTATTATATCATCATGCAAATATTGATGGAAGATAAAATGAACTTTGGATTGCAAAGATTAAGTCTATGATATCATTATGCAAATATTGATGAAAAATAGAATGAATCTTTGAATATTCCGCGGTATTGATCTTTCTCTGATCCACTTCTATGTGAAAGTACTGTATGGCTCTGTAAGTTCTCTTATGTTGAGCATTTCCGATTAAATTAATCATAGGTTCTCTTGTGGTTAATTAAATTGAGTTTTCTAGATACAAATTCATGTTCCAATTGATTTGTTAATATCCAAATAAATCCTTCTTTTCTTGCAAAAGTAAGGTCGCTCTTGTTATTCTTTAGGGAATGACATTTAATGGGGGAGAGTTCTTATTTGAACTTGTGATAAATTGGCAAACATTTGTGGGGAGTGCGGATGTGGAATATTGTAGGAGTTTTCTTGTATCTTTATAAAATCCTTGATGAATACACTAAGTTTCGACTATGTGAAATCATCAAAACAAAGTTGATATGTTCTCTTTTAGTCATGAAGTATCTCTATGAGAATTTCATTATGATCCCACTAGTTTTAGTACCTTTGCAAATTTATATTGACAAAAGGGGGAGAATTAATGTGTAGTTCACACTACAAATACATATGGTTTACGGATCATTATATAAGGGGAGTGGATTTCATTGTGAGATGAAGTATTGACTAAGGGGGAATGACACATATCACCATAGTATTATTGTCAAAGTTGTGATACAATTGAACTTTGATGCCGTGTAATAATACTATGGCACTGTATAACAATAAGAAAACAATCTTGTGGAATTATTGTTATGGCTACGGATCTTCAACAACTATGATGCTGAGTTGGACACGTTCAGAATCACTGGAGTACTTGGAAGTGACGAAGATTTCGAGTAATGTTGAAGAACCAAGGAAATCAAGCATTTGGATGAGAAGCTACAAAGTTTATTAATTTTGTAATCCATATGTATTGATAGTTTTGTCATTAAAATTGACAAAGGGGGAGATTTTTAGAGAACTGCTTGGTCGAACTCGCAAGCGTTGCTATCTCAAGCTTGTTGTCAAGTTTAGTTTCCAAAACTATAAATATTGATTTCTAGTCTACTTATAGCTATGTATCGGATTATGATAGAATGTGTAGTTGAGCTTTAGATTTCACGACGTTCATCTATTGAAGACGAAGAACTACTAAGGGGAGATTGTGGAACTTCATCAACAAAAGGTATGTGGAGACTTGAACTCATTTATCACTCAGAAGTCTATTTCTATTTTATCTCCTATTGAGACGAAAGTTGTATAACTATATAGACTTTAATTTATACACATTTGATATTTCGGGCTGAGTTTAACTCGCTTACATATTTCTCGAAATATGTGTTGGTAAGATTTCGCTTTAACCAAGTTCATCTTTATTCTTGACGAAAGTCAAAAGATGATCATGTGAAAATCTCCTGGTAACATCTTACATGATTTGTGTGAGATAGTCATTTGATGTAGACTCGGAATGTTTCGTATTGATCTATTGGTCACTTGAAAATTGCTTTGAAGCTAATAATTTGTGTGAGACAGCTATTCCCGTCTTCCAAGAATGTTTCAATGATTAGTATGGAGTTTAGAACGATTAACCATTGATTGGATATAGCACAATATGCGTACTTGTATACTAACTGTTGCAAGTTATTCAAAGTCCGGGAACCATAGTATGCATACCCGTGTACGTACTGGTTTGATAGTTGAAGTCCGAGAACTTAGTATGCATACCCGTATGCGTACCGGCTTAAAAGTTCAAGTCCGGGAATTCAACTGAGTTTGGTCACGTACGACAGCATGCGTACCCTTTCGCATACTAGTGAACCCAGACCAAGTCCGGAACCCTAAGTATGCGTACCCGTTTGCATACTTGAGTGGGTTAAGTTCTAAAAATCGGTTTGTTCATGTATAAATACATTTATATAATAAGGAATGCAATCTTTTGCAAACCGTGGCTATAATTTTCATGAATTGATTCAAATCCAAATCGATTTTGGTTCAAATGTATCTTGTATACTTCTAGGAGAATATAAACAATTGAACAACTCCATAACTAGTTTCTTTTGAGTCATTTGAACTAGTTGTGATTAAGATGAACAAGGTTGATATGAAAGTGTTTATAAGGCGAACTTCGGTTAACTATTGTTGAGCCAACTATGCGCAGACGTTTAGGTATGGTTACTTATACCTAAATGAAGTCACATTTCATTTGTGTATAACAATCTAAGTTCGATATAACGGTTGAAAGATATTAGCTTGAATCTAATCGATTTTTCATCTAACGGTGAATATTTAATGCTTTGTTACTAAGGTAACATTGATTGCAAACCCTGATTTGAAGACTATATTAGGGAGAACTCTAGTAACTGGGAAACCTAATCCCCACACCTCCTATGTGATACTAGTTGCAACTAGAGTCGATTCTCCTTTAACCTAGGTTTTTCCTAAAACCATTATAGGTTAACGACTGAAAGACTTCATTGGGATTCTGAAGCCAGACCCAACTATTTTCTCTGTAGTTGCGTGTTCTGATCTTACTTTGTTCTATCGTATTGAGTACTATCTTGTCTAAGATTTGCTCGAGATTTAATCTCCAAGATAAAAAGTAGTCACAAACATCTTTGTGTCATCATTTGTGATTCCACAATATGTAGTTTCGCATCCATACGATTAAGATTATTGTGAGGTGATTGATATTACTAGGTTATTCTTCGAGAATATGAGTCTGGTATATCAATTGGTTCTTATTCACCTTGATTTATCAAAAGACGGAATAAAAACTCGTAGGTATTTCTGCGGGAGACAGATTTATCTATTCAATAGACTTTTTTTATGTGAGACAGATTTGTTTATAAAGTCTTCGACTTTGGGTCGTAGCAACTCTTAGTTATGGGTGAGATCAGCTATGGGAATCAAGTGTGCAGAATCCAGCGTGGTTCAAGAGGCGTAAGGAACGTGACTGTATCTTAATCATTGTGAGATTGGTTAGGGCTCAACTACATTCCAGTCCGAAGTTAATTTGTAGTGGGCTAGATCCTGTAGCGGATTAATACAGTGTGGTGTTCAAATCTGGACTAAGTCTCGGGTTTTTTCTGCATTTGCGGTTTCCTCGTTAACAAAATTTTTGGTGTCTGTGTTATTTCTTTTCCGCGTTATATTTTTATATAATTGAAATATCACATGTTGTGCATAGTTCAATCAATTGGTGAATCCAACCTTTGGTTGTTGATTGAAATTGATTAACGCTTGGATATTGGTCTTTGATACCATCCAAGTTACTTCTCATATTAATCCGGCTCAGAGATTTCTATATGTTCGATTATAGACTGATTTGAGAAATTGAGATATAACACTTGGATGTATTTTCCTTGATTGAGTCTGACTGTGTAGTTGATTCTCTTGGAAACATATTGGAGTTATTCCATACAGATTGCCTAAACGAAATATTGGGTATGGTTGTTAGACTCACGGTTTTTCACATACCCTGATATGGCAGTCTAATTTTGCACATTTCTACAACAGTATAGCTGCATCAAAAATGGCATTAACCATACTAACATTCCATTCTCCAGTACTTGGATAATAATTTGATCAACAAAAGAATTTATATTGCTTCGGCTTCCTCCTAATAACTATGTTATCGTATTAACTTGACCACTGTGGTGTGGATGCTCTTAATAAGAAAAGTATCAGACAAGAATAGCCATCAACAATTGAAAAAACGGGAGTATAACTATCACGTCCAATAACGTGTTCAGAGATCTGTATGTAAAACTCCAATATAATTCTGAGAGTACCAACATAAAAGAGATCTCAATCAAGAGATATATCAAAGATCTTAATCTCAATTTCTCAACACAATATGCAATCCAATAGATACAAATCTGTGAGCCTGATTGATATGAGAAATAACTTGGACGGTACTAAAAACCAATGCCCAAGTACCGATCAATATATAGAAAAATCTGTCTCCCACAAAAGTACCTGTGAAGTTTTGTTCCGTCTTATGATAAATCAAGGTGAACAGGAACCAATTGATAATCCGGTCTCATTCTCCCGAAGAGCAGCCTAGAAATATCAATCACCTCACAATAACTTAACTATATAGTAGTAGAAGAAGTTACTGCGGAACCACAAAGTCTGAGACGAAGAAATTTGTGATTACTTTTTATATATTACCTATCGGAGATAAATCTTGAGCAAATCTTAGAGAAGATAGTACTCAGTATGATAGAACAAGTAAGATCAGAAAACGCAACTATAGAGAAAATAGTTGGGTCTGGCTTCACGAATCCTAAATGAAGTCTTCAAGTCGTTAACCTAATAGGGTTTTAACAAAAACCTAGGTTAAAAGAGAATCGACTCTACTACGCAACTAGGACACAAGAAAGTGTCGGGTTTAGGTTTTCCAGTTGCTAGAGTTCTCCCTTTTATAGTCTTTCAAATCAGGGTTGCTTAAATTCAAAGCTAAGATAACTTAGTAACAAAGCAATCAACATTTACCGTTAGATGAAATCCTGATTTAAGATTCAAGCTAAGTCTGCTTAAAATTAAAGCAACCAATCTTCACCGTTGGATGGTCTTAGCTTATTATACACAAATGAAATATACCTTCATTTTAAAGTCAAGAACAAAAAATGAACTTGGTTAAAGCGAAAGCTTACCAACACATATTTCGGGAAATATGTAAGTGAGTTAAACTCAGCTCGAAATATCAAATGTGTATAAAATAAAGTCTATATAGCTATACGACTTTTGCCTCAATAGGAGATCGAATATAAATAAACTTCTGAGTGATAGATGAGTTCAAGTCTCCACATACCTTTTGTTGATGAAGTTCCATAAACACCACTTAATAGTTCCTCGTCTTCAATCGATGAACGCCGTTAAGTCTAAATCTCAACTACACATTCTATTTTAATCTGAGACATAACTATAAGTAGACTAAAAATCAAGACTTATGGTTTTGGCAACTAAACTTGACAAACAAGCTTGAGATAGCAACGCTTGCCAGTTCGACCAAGCAGTGCTTTAACAATATCCCCCTTTGTCAAATTTAGTGACAAAACTATCAATACATATGGATTACAAAATAAATAAAAATTTTAGCTTCTCATTCAAATGCTTGATTTCCTTGGTTCTTCAACATTACTTGAAATTTTCGTCACTTCCAAGTACTCCAGTGATTCTGAACGTGTTCAACTCAGCATCATAGTTGTTGAAGATCCTTAGCCACAATAAGAAAACAATTGTTCTCAATTATTGTTATACAATGTCAAAGTATTATTACACAGCATCAAAATTCAATTATATCACAACTTTGACAATAATACTACGGTGATATTATCACTCCCCCTTGGTCAATACTTCATCTCACAATGAAAACCACTCCCCCTTACATAATGATTCGTAAACCATATGTATTTGTAGGGTGAATTACACAAGAATTCTCCCCCTTTTTGTCAATATAAATTGGAAAAGGTACGAAAACTAGTGGGATCATAATGAAATTCTCATAGAGATACTTCATGACTAAAAGAGAACATATCAACTTTTGTTTCAATGATTTCACATAGTTGATACTTAGCGTATTCATCAAGGAGTTTATAAAGATACAATAAAACTCCTACAATATTCCACAGCCGCACTCCCCACAAAGATTTGGAAATTAAGCAAAAGTTTAGTTAAGAACTCCCCCCCATAAAATATCATTCCCGAAAGAATAACAAGAGCGACCTTATTTTTAAACGAAAATAAGGATTTCTTTGGACATTAACAAATTACATGAAACATGAATTTGTATCCAGAAAACTCAATTAAATTAACCACAAAGAAATCTCATGATTACTTTAATCGGAAATGCTCAACATAAGATAACTTACAGATCCATACAATACTTTCACATATAAGTGGATTAGGGAAAGATCAATATTGCGGCAAATATTCATTCTATTTTTCATCAATATTTGCATAACGATACCATAGACTTAATATTATCAATACATGGAACAATAATAGTTCACGGACGTAAACACACATATCCCATAAAATTAATCACAATATATATGAAACCAATAAAGATTAATACTGCAAAATCATCTTCCAAATAAACTTTAGAATTTAAATAAATAAATCTAAAAACATTGCAAGATGAAAATCGTTGGCAATAGCTTGTGTAATCACAATATTTGCTATTCCAAGCCCCAGTTATCCTTCTTAAAAACACAAGAATAAATTCTCATAAGAAGTTTCCTAGACATTAAAACGTCTGAAAAATTCTTTATCGTCCCCGAACTCCTTGTCGTCAACAGCCATTGGAACATAAGGTTCATAAAGAAAGGAGTCAATTCCAACAAACCTTCTTGACTAATGCCGAACCATGGCCTTCTGAATTTCAAGAGTTCTTAAAATATTAGCCTTTATTTGTTGAATCTCCTTCCTTGTTTTCTTCAACTCTTCAAGAACACCAGAAAACTTCTGAAGATTAGAGGTGATACCCCTTGGTTTCTTCATATTCTTCCTTTTTCTCTTTAAAGTTATAGAGGAATGAGGTTTATCTTTTTACTTCATGATTGATGGCTTAGTAATTATATTAACATCCTTTCCATCAGCAGATATAATGCTTGGAGTCTCCATTGTAAATATGGGATTGTGAGGAACACAAAACAGACTCTACAAGCAGTCTTGTGATAAAAAAAAGCTTTCAAGGAAGGAAAACGGATTACAAAACCTTTATACAAGTAAAGGGATTCACATATGACCAATTAACATCCCTACAAAAGGGTGAATTGTCGAATTTAACCCTCTTTTAATAATCAAAAAGTGAAATCCTTTTCATTACTAATATATGATATGAAAAGATCAACCGAATTCCAGAAAACCAAAAGAAAAACAAACAAAAAAAATTTATTTTCCTAAAGCCTGATTTTTGCTCAACTCTTGTCTCTTTGACCAGGAACATGAGACAAAATGCACTTTCAACACGATTAAGAAGTGTTGGGGTGAATGATAATCTGTCCACCATTCAATTCTTGTACGGAATTCTTGAAACCTTTTTTCTCAGAATGTTTAGACCTTGTTCTTTTCTGAAAGAGTCTAATTAGTTCTTTATGAAAAGACGAGGGTACCCAAATACACCAAAATCTTTTATTTTGATCACAACCTATACAAGACCCACTGTGCATAAACCTCTTGGAGATACAATCACTCAAGGAATATTTCAACACAATGTCCACTTGATATAGGGTTAGTCTGAACTGGCCTAACTCGTGAATTAAATATCAAAGGAAAGTGGAGAAAACCAATACACTTTGTGTGATTGTCTATGGATATGGAATCGAGACATTACAACAACAAAGTGATCACTTGATAAAAGGTACAGAAATAACCGAAACCAATGGGATGAATATCAAGTGCCCTGTTAACGTACATAGTGCAATTTACTTTAATTATTAATAAAACAATTATAATGCGGAAATTAAAAGTAAATGGCACAACAAGATTTTGTTAACGAGGAAACCGCAAATGCAGAAAAATCCCGGGACCTTGTCCAGAATTAAATACTCTCAAGATTAAGCCGCTATACAAAACTCTATACTAACTTCGTATAGTTGAGACCAAGCAACTAAACCTATAGTTCACCTAGTTCCGTCTGTATCCTTGCGCCTACAACTGTCAATAAGTCACGCACTGGGAACAATTTCTTTGGTTCGTATTCCAAACAGTAAAGGAACAACAAATATGTTCGGTAACAACTCTTTTCAAACAACATGATATGAGTTTGACAAAAGGCTCTTCCGTTTATCCCAATAAACTCCTTTGTCAGGTCCTTAGATATATCTTTTCAATAACTACCAAAGTAATTGTTAAGATTATGCAATCAATACTTTTAATCACAAATAAACGTATTGATGCCGATCTACTCAACTAATCAATCCAATCTATCACAAAGATAAACCGATTATAGTTGGATCCTTTTCCAGCCGAAACAAGTTTTGTGCACACCAAAGATTATGAACCCTAATATCTTCTTTGTCTTCAAATCTTATTTGATCTTCAATAAACACCTGCACACAATCAACTTGAATCTCTTGTGATCAATCACATACATAACGGAGTTTGTTAACAATGGATTATCACAAGACGTCTTTAGATCTACAAACAGTCTAAAGATCCCCGTCGAAACTTCAATCTAGTTTGAGTGAATCTAATATCATAAGAGAAGATTCTCAAGCATAAAAAAACTAGGTGCAATCAAAGTTCAACCACCGTTAGTCAATCAAATCAATCAAAAACTAATAATAAACTAATTATCTAGTTTCCCACCAACGGTACTAATAGAGCTTCATAATCCCAAAGAAGTCTTTAAACCGAGCGGTCGTAAGAGATTTCGCCTAATTAGGGTACTTTCCTCTCCGAATAGGCAGCTCCACCAGTAACAACACAACTTGGTAGTTTTGCTGGCTCTGAGTATTAGTTTGCTAGAAATGCAAACTTCAGTATTTATGGACAAGGAAGTTTGGACACCAAGTAATTTCCAAAACCGAATATTCTCAAAGATATGCAATAAAGCCAAAAACGGTTTTCATAATTCCTGGAAATGCTTTGTCCAATTAATGAACGAAATCTCAGTAGAAAATCTCCAATTACTAAATGCACATTACTAATTTTTATTTTCTAAAGATGTGCATTTTAATTGCTGCAAATTAAATGCATATAAAAACTACAAACCTTAATTAAAAGATTCTCAATTTATTTCGATCCGGGATTCTCCTTTAGATATTAAGGAATATCTTTGAACAATAAAAGATAAGAGTTACTGCACATGTTCAAAGTATGTCGACATCTTTACTTTGTAAATCCGTTTTCATATTTACAATCTTGGAACCGATTTGCCATACTTCCAAACAAGTTTAGAATTGGTTCATCTGACTTCCAAGAACTATGTGATTGATTATCCTATAAAATCACCATTAATGGGTTTCACGGTTATACCTCAACATAAATTTTCGGTTCTACCTCCAAGTGGGTACTGGGATCGGTTACACTAGTTACCATAAAATGGATAACTAACTACTAGGATCGGTTACCACTTCTTATGGTAAAACTTGTGATCGGTTGACCAAGTTATAGGATCGGTTACACCAACTTACGAAAACTTTCTAAACCTCTTACAAGGATTCATTACACTCTCTCTTGTGATCGGTCACACCTCTTACTAGGATCGGTTACCCAATGGCTAGTATTTAGTCGCACCAAATTCAATATATCGATCTTACCATCTTAGGTGATTACTTAAGATCTGTTTCACTAATAAAAGTCATACCAATACAAAAGTCAGTCCTTGTGAATAGTTTTACCAAGATACATACAAAATTTATGAGCGGTTATACTAAACACACATATTGGTAATTCAAAAGATTTGCAATGAACAACAATACCAATAAGCCTAGCGATTTCCCTTTCGATTCACAAAACAAGTTCATGAATTTACTTCCTTTAAACGAATGTAAAACATTGTTTCCTCGGACGAAATCTTCACCCATACCCATACATAATCACAATAGCATTCATACGATTATGTCGATGTCTTATATACGAAGTTCAAAAGATAGACGTTATACTTCGTATTGTAATTCCTTAATACTATGTCTAACTAGAGTATAATCATTCACAGCTTCGCAGTTATGTTTTCAATATGCACGACTTGAAAGATATGTTAGGGAATGAAACAGTTCAAGTAAAATATTACTAACCTCAAGTGGAAGGATGATGTCGTCGTTGTAGCTCCTTACTTCTTCACATTCTTCAACTCTTCACGTAATACTTATAATGTCTCATATCCTAATACTTTCAAGCTAACCTATACGAAGTTGAATATAGTAAATAATCAAGCGATTCTTTAAATGAGTTTTGGTTCACTAAAATATGACAACCAAACTTGACATACTAATGCTTGTTGGGTTCAACAATCTTACATCATATGGGTAAACAAATTACAAGAATTCATTACACATACGCTTGATTCCAAGTTTCAACAGCACGGTAACCTTTATACATTCAATCCTTTAAATGTCGTTGTTGACATTATAATAACAAAGCTAATACTCCCCTAAAGGTAAGATAAGTAGATTTTCAGTCTGCACGTATTTGTTATTCCCTTTGTAGTTAAGATAACCACAAGTATCAATACGATATGTTACTCCCCCTTAGTCTATGCTTTACTCTTTCATTAGATATAACGTTTAAGCACCATTGTCCTTTCCCTTAGTGATAGAAAATCAATATAAAATCACTTGTTTACTCCGTATATTTCTCCCCCTTTTTGTCACAAAATGACAAAGGTACGAGCAAATAAAGGACAAACCGAAAGGATCTTACAAATCTTACAAAGATACTTGCAACCTATAAGAGTTAAGGACGAGGGTTCCACACACCATTTTTTATAACCAATATCAAAACCGAAACTACAAAGTAATTTTGTTTTGTTATGTTACCAAGGAAACAATTTCCCGAAGCAATTTTCCCTAATAGTTTAGAAAACCAAAAATCAACTATGGACCTTAGTTCCTTTACTAAACCGATTGTACAAATACAATCGCTTGTTCGATAAGATCAGAATTAACTCTATTTTTCTCATCAGGCTCTAGTTATTCTCATGAATAACTTAGACCTTTCACTTTTAAACAAGAAAAGTACTAGGTTTGTTAACTAGCATTTCTTATTAAGGCATTCGATTAGACTTGAATAACCAAAACCTTCCCTTTTATAAGTCTAAATAAGATCAGAATTAACTTAGTTTCTCTTATCCGGAATTGAATTGGACTAAACAATTCATCCCGAGGACCTTTTATTTTGTTAAGCCATAAAAAATTCATACAAACCAAATAAATCAACTTGCATAATTTTTTACCTCAACGGAAGCAATTGAAACAACATAGACATTAAAGTACCGCAATTGCACCGTAATTTCGTAAGCCTAAACAATTGATACCAAATCATAAAGCAACAATAGTTTTTCTTAACCGAAATCAATTAAATCACACACACATCCATACACAAATAATGGAATAAAACATCAACTGTACCGAAATTTTGTTAAGCAAAAGCAATAAATATATGCAATAAAATCAGGCTTTTCTAAATAGTAAAATGATAACTAACAAATTCGTTACCTCAAATTTCGCATCCTCTTCTCCCCTTAAGATATATCATTAAGCGCAATTTCAAGATAGAACTCTCCCCCGTTATGTTGTCATCCTCTTGCAAAACAAAAGAACAAAAACAAAGAGCAACCTTTACCAGAGAAAGGTTGAAAACCGGTTTTAACTATTGCAATGCAAAAGTTGAAACCCCGAAAAACATATGCTTTTATGCTAAACCAAACGATTCAACATATGGTGACTTTTCACATATTGTTTCAATCAGAACCCGTTATGATCCTTTGATAAAGCCTACCAACATGGGCTAGAACTTAATCCTGCTAAACCAAAAAGTCACCCAAACCATAAGGGTTCACACACATGAGATCGAATATTAAGTTTATGAAAATCGAAATCAAACATCCCATAAACATACATAACAATAATATAAAGCATTCAAGCACAGGCTATGTAATCAAAAACTATCACAAGAAAAGTTATGAAATAATAATTTTATTCATAAATAAGATAGTTTTATTCATAATAGACCTTATACAATTTATTGAAAGAAATCAAAAACTGATGTCTATTTTTCTTGATTAAGAATTACAGTATGTATCTAGTGGTGCTCTTGTTGTCTACTGAAGTTTCATCAGTACTACAATTTTTGAAGCATGTCTTATAAGACACGTCTGCAACCACTTTCTGTTTTTCGAGATCTTCAACTTGTTATTTCAAGTCTGCAAGCTCACCTTTTGTCTCTTTTATTTTATCTTTTAGTCCATCTCGATCTTGAACCAAAGTAAAAAGATTTCCTATGAGTTCTTCAAACCCATGCATAACTTCACACATACAATCTGTGGGAAACCACTTGGTAAGATCAGAATTATTGAAAGAAAAAATACATGACTCTTCTTGAGATCTATCAGAGTTATGATCAGATACGATTCTTGAGACCTTCTTTCTGATTCTTCGTTTTGAAACGAATCCTTGACAGTTTCTCACCTTTCGTGCTTCCCTTTTATTACTTCTTGTAACACTGTGAGTTATAGGAGACATCCTTAACCAAAATTTTTACCAAGGGAAGACAATATGAATCATAGAAGATATTTCTTATTTTTGATAAGAATATATTAGTTCAGAAAAGCAATTTTTCCGAAACTGCACTGACTTTTTTTGAACTTCCCTTTTTATTGAAAGGGGGATATTCTTTAAATATCTCTTATTACTGAAAATAGAAGCTACCATGAACATGTGCCCTTGATTTTTATGTGCTTTTCCCATCCAATACTAAGTGCACGAAAGAGGATGCGAGTGCACACTTTTGATACAACTAAGTTGTATCGGGGTAAGCTTTTTCTAACTTACAGCGAGTATCAGAAACATAGTTCATGTTTCTCCTTGGGAATTTCGGCCCAAAATATTTTCTACCAGAATGCTGATATTTTCTAACTCTCGAGATATGATCATGTGGAGAAGATGTACTGATGTGAGAATTTTCAGAGATAGATAAATCTCTCTTAATTCTGTCAATGAGATTTCCATATGATTTTCTCATTCTAAGGATTTCCTTATGATGCATATCGGCATAATCATCTGAAACAATTATCGGAAATTCCTGATTGTTTCCTTTGGCAGAGATTCTCTCTTTCCCTTTCTTCTAGAATCGTTCTTCATCAAAACAAGAATTGCTTCGATATGGGTGAGGAGGAACCTTTTTCCAGAAGCGATTATCAACTCTTTCTTCTGATTCTTTTGAGTTGATCTTATCAGGTAGTGGTATATTCTGTCTTTCTACTGAGGAATGGTCTTTCAGTTTTTTAAGACAAGAAACTTCTTCAAATATCTTTACCACCGTATTTTGAAGAAGTATAAGTTTCCTGTCAAGTGACTGAAAGTTGTATTCATTAAGATCACGTTCACGTAATCGGTTCAAAGTTTCCTTTGGACAAGATTTCGTCTGATCATCAGTAGATGTAGAAGATGGTTTCTCATCCTCTTCTGACTTGATGTAGTTACGCAAACTTCCATCATCTTGATCTGTTTCAGATGTGACTAAACCAGTTTTATCACCGTCTGCTAAAAGTCGAGCGAGGACTTTTAGTTTCCTCAAAATCAGAAGAAATCACAACAACATCATTAGTAAGAGTCATAGGATGTGTCTCTTTATCTTGAGTAAGAGATTTACCAAGAGCTTCTAATTTGACAGTGAGATCCATATTCTCTTTGGCTAGAAGATTCAGTTGAATGTATTTATCTCTGATCTCATTCTTAAGATGATTTGACTCAGTCTTTAATATCAGCATTTTTGAGGACAAAGATTTTATAGGCTTTAGGAGTTTTACCAACTCTTTATCAGCATCTACTTTTCCATCAGAGAACGACACAGATGTTTTCGCAACTCCTGGATCATGAGTTAACAAAGTGATAACATATTCAACTTTTGAGTATTCATACTCTTGCATAACGTTAACTGAATCATACATAGATTCAATTTCTTATAGGTTGGATCGCACCAAACATAGATTGTTAGATCCTTTCATGTTTGCCCGCTCTGATACAAATTGAAAAGACGAGGGTACCCAAATACACCATAATATTTTATTTTGGTCACAACCTATACAAGAACTACTGCGTATAAACCTCTTGGAGATATAATCACTCAAGGAATATTTCAACACAATGTCCACTTGATATAGGGTTAGTCCGAACTGGCCTAAGTCGTGAATTAAATATCAAAGGAAAGTGGAGAAAACCAATACACTTTGTGTAATTATCTATGGATATGGAATCGAGACAATACAACAACAAAGTTATCACTTGATAAAAGGTATGGAAATAACTGAAACCAATGGGATCAATATCAAGTGCCATGTTAACGTACAAGGTACAATTTACTTTAATTATAATAAAACAATTATAGTTTGGAAATTAAAAGTAAATGGCACAGCAAGATTTTGTTAACGAGAAAACCGCAAATGCAGAAAAACCCCGGGGCCTTGTCCAGATCTGAATTCTCTCAGGATTAAGCCGCTATACAAAATCTAAACCAACTTCGTATAGTTGAGACCAAGCAACTAAACCTATAGTTCACCTAGTTCTGTCTGTATCCCTGCGCCTTGTAATAAGTGACGCACTTGGAACAATTCCTTTGGTTCGTATTCCAAACAGTAAAGGAACAATAAATATGTTTGATAACAACTCTTTTCAAACAACATGATATGAGTTTGACAAAAGGCTCTTCCGTTTATCCCAATAAACTCCTTTGTCAGTTCCTTAGATCTATATTTTCAACAACTACCAAAGTAATTGTTAAGATTATGCAATCAATATTTTTAATCATAAAGAAACGTATTGATGCCGATCTACTCAACCAATCAATCCAATCTATCACAAAGATAAACTGATTATAGTTGGATCCTTTTCCAGTGGAAACAAGTTTTATGCACACCAAAGATTATGAACCCAAATATCTTTTTTGTCTTCAAATATTCTTTGATCTTCAATAAACACCTGCACACAATCAACCTGAATCTCTTGTGATCAATTACACACTGAACGGAGTCTGTTAACAATGGATTATCAAAGACGTCTTTAGATCTACAAACAGTCTAAAGATCCCCGTCGAAACTTCGATATAGTTTGAGTGAATCTTATATCAGAAGAGAAGATTCTCAAGCATAAACAAACTAGGTGCAATCAAAGTTCAACCACCGTTAGTCAATCAAATCAATCGAAAACTAATAATAAACTTCAATTACCTAGTTTCCCACCAACGGTACTAATAGATCTTCTCAATCCCCAAAGAAGTCTTTAAACCGAGCGGCCGTAAAAGATTTCGCCTAATTAGGGTACTTTCCTCTCCGAATAGGCGGCTCCACCGGTAAAAACACAACTAGGTAGTTTTGCTGGCTCTGAGGATTAGTTTGCTGGAAATGCAAACTTCAATATTTGTAGACAAGGAAGTTTGGACACTAAAGAATTCCCAAAACCGAATATTCTCAAAGATATGCAATAAAGCCAAAAATGGTTTTCATAATTCCTGGAAATGCTTTATCCAATTAATGACCGAAATCTCAGTAGAAAATCTCCAATTAGTAAATGCACATTACTAATTTTTATTTTCTAAAGATATGCATTTTAATTGTTGGAAATTAAAAGCATATAAAAACTAAAAACCTTAATTAAAAGATTCTCAATTTATTTCGATCTGGGATTCTCCTTTAGATATTAAGGAATATCTGTGAACAATAAAAGATAAGAGTTATTGCACATGTTCAAAGTATGTCGACATCTTTACTTTGTAAATCCTTTTTCATATTTACAATCTTGGAACCGATTTGCCACACTTTCAAACAAGTTTAGAATTGGTTCATCTGACTTCCAAGACATATGTGATTGATTATCCTATCAAATAACCATTAATGGGTTTCACGGCTCTACCTCAACATAAATTTTCGGTTCTACCTCCAAGTGGGTACTAGGATCGGTTACACTAGTTACCATAAAATGGCTAACTAAGTACTAGGATCGGTTACCACTTCTTATGGTAAAACTTGTGATCGGTTGACCAAGTTATAGGATCGGTTACACCAACTTACTAAAACTTGCTAAACCTATTACAAGGATCGATTACACTCTCTCTTGTGATCGGTCACACCTCTTACTAGGATCGGTTACCAAATGGCTAGTATTTAGTCGCACCAAATTCAAGATATCGATCTTACCATCTTAGGTGATTACTAAAATCGGTTTCACTAATAAAAGTCATACCAATACAAAAGTCAGGCCTTGTGAATAGTTTTACCAAGATACATAAAAAAGTTATGAGCGGTTATACTAAACACACATATTGGTAATTCAAAATATTTGTAATGAACAACAATACCATTAAGCCTAGTGATTTCCCTTTCGATTCACAAAACAAGTTTATGAATTTACTTCCTTTAAACGAATGTAAAACATTGTTTCCTAGGAAGAAATCTTCACCCATACCCATACATAATCACAATGGCATTCATACGATTATGTCGATGTCTTATATACGAAGTTCAAAGGATAGACGTTATACTTCGTATTGTAATTCCTTAATACTATGTCTAACTAGAGTATAATCATTCACAGCTTCGCAGTTATGTTTTCAATATGCACGACTTGAAAGATACATTAGGGAATTAAACAGTTCAAGTCAAATATTACTAACCTCAAGTGGGAGGATGATGTCGTCGTTGTAGCTCCTTACTTCTTCACATTCTTCAAGCCTTCACGTAATACTTGTAATGTCTCATATCCTAATACTTTCAAGCTAACCTATATGAAGTTGACTCTAGTAAATAATCAAGCGACTCTTTATATGAGTTTTGGTTCACTAAAATATGACAACCATACTCGACATACCAACGCATGGTGGGTTCAACCGAGCTATGCTCTAACACTTTAGGAATTAACTTTTTCGGAGAAGAATTGAGTTTACTTACCTCAGATAAATTATACTTTTGAACAAGTTTGAGCTTGTTTGCTAATCGTTTTGCTCTATATTGAAGTTTATTTACATATATTATTTTATGCTTGTACTTGAAACACATAGAGAGTTCATGACCCTTAAAAGTAAAATAAGAACATGTCAATGTGGAGGACGGTTCAGACACCATAGCGGTACCTAAAACATGTGAAATATAGTTTTCGGTAGACAGGGAAAAATCTATTTTATCCTCCATAGTGGTTGATGAAGTTTCTCCAGGAAGAATATCAAGATTGATGTACGTATTACTACAATTATCAAAATCAATATTTTCACCAAGAGTGCACACTTGACTTTTCATCATCGTTCGAATCATAGTGATCATACATTTTATCAAGGGTTGCAGCAAGACCTTTGTTTCCAGTGTATTTTCTACGATTTGGACACTCATTGGAAAAATGACCAAAACCTTTACACTTGAAGCACTGTGGAATATCCTCTTCATCAATGTCGACAATGTCTCCGTTTTTAGGAGGGGCACGGTCGTGAGGTTTGACTGATGACCTGGGTTTATCTCTGATGAACCGTTTACTTCTCTTTAACAGAAGATCTCTAAACTGTCTTGTGATCAGTGAAACTGAGTTGTCAAGATCTTCATCTGATGAATCAGTCTCAATGGGATCATCTTCAGAGTAGTCAAGAATTTTACTTTTATCAAGTAATTTAGTGTTCTTTTGTACTTTGAAAGCAATATCCTTTCCAGATTTGGATATATGCTCGTGATCAAAGATCTTTAACTTCCCAACAAGAGTATTTATGGAAAGAGTATTAAGGTTATTTCCTTCAACGATGGCGTGTTTCTTAGAATCGTATATAGCTGAAATAGATCTGAGAATTTTCATCACAATGTCCTTTTCAGGAATACTCTTACCTAATGTAAAAGATGCATTAACAATCTCAGACACTTTGTGATTAAACTCATCAAAAGAATCTTCATCAGCCATACGAAGGTTTTCCCAATCAGAATTTAGGTTTTTAAGCCTAGCTTCTTTCTCAGAGGAATTTCCTTCAAATACAGTTTCTAAGATATCCCAGGCTTCTTTAGACTTAATGCACGTAGTCACATGGTGCTGAAGATCTGGGGTAATGGCATATATGATAGCGTTTAATCCGTTAGAATTTTTCTTTGCAGCAAGGATTTCGTAAGGCTCATATCTACCAATATCCTTTGGAAAAGTTACATCGCCTTCTGTAACAACCGGAGAATCAAATCATTTAACAACACGAACCAATGTTTGAAAATCACGTGCTTGTAGAAAGGCACACATAGCAATTTTACACCACGAGTAATTTGAGCCATCCAAGACTAGTGGTACATTTATAGAGATAACACTTCTGTCCATAAAGTCTGATTGCTACAAACACAGACTTATGAGGTCTTGAACGTGTTTGCCTGCTATGATACCAATTGAAAAATCGGGGGTCAAACAAACACACCCAATATTTCGTTGAGGCAATATGTATGGACTAACTCCAATACATTTCCAAGAGAATCAACTAGACAGTCAGACTCAATCAAGGAAAATACATCCAAGAGTTATATCTCAATTTCTCAAATCAATCTACAATCGAACAGATAGAAATCTGTGAGCCGGATTAATATGAGAAATAACTTGGATGGTACCAAAGACTAATATCCAAGGGTCAATCAATTTCAATCAACAACCAAAGGTTGGATTCACCAATTGATTGAACTACGCACAACCTGTGATATTTCAATTATATAAAAATATAATGCGGAAAAGAAATAACACAGACACCAGAATTTTTGTTAACGAGGAAACCGCAAATGCAGAAAAACCCCGGGACCTAGTCCAGTTTTGAACACCACACTGTATTAATCCGCTACAGACTTTAGCCTATTATAAGTTAACTTCAGACTGGAATGTAGTTGAGCCCTAACCAATCTCACACTGATTAAGGTACATTCGCGTTCCTTACGCCTCTGAATCCCAGCAGGACTCTACGCACTTGATTTCCTTATCTGATCTCACCCACAACTAAGAGTTTCTACAACCCAAATTCGAAGACTTGATAAAAAAATCTGTCTCATACAGACATACCTATGAGTTTTTGTTCTGTATTTTGATAAATCAAGGTGAATAGGAAAATTGATATACCAGATTTATATTCCCGAAGAACAGCCTAGTAATATCAATCACCTCACAATAATCTTAATCGTATGGTAGCGAAACAAGATATTGTGGAATCACAAACGATGAGACGAAGATGTTTGTGACTACTTTTTATCTTACCTATTGGAGATTGAATCTCGACCAAATCTTAGAGAATATAGTACTCAATACGATATAACAAAGTAAGATCAGAGCACGCAACTACAGAGAAAATTGTTGGGTCTGGCTTCAGAATCCCAATGAAGTCTTAAAGTCGTTAACCTATAATGGTTTTAGAAAAACCTAGGTTAAAGAAGAATCGACTCTAGCCGCAACTAGTAACACACAAGAGGTGCGGGGATTAGGTTTACCAATTTCTAGAGTTCTCCCTTATATAGTCTTCATATCAGGGTTTGCAATCAATGTTACCTTGGTAACAACGCATTCAATATTCATCGTTAGATGAAAACCTGATTAGATTCAAGCTAATATCTTTCAACCGTTAGATTGAACTTAGCTTGTTACACACAAATGAAATGTGCCTTCATTTAGATATGGGTAACCGTACCTAAACGTGTACACTTGGTTGGCTCAACAATAGTTAACCGAAGTTATCCATATGAACACTTTCATATCAACCTTGTTCATCTTTATCACAACTAATTCAAATGACTCAATGATGTAGTTTTGGAGTGGTAAGTAAAGTGTTTGTTGCTCGGACTTGAAAAGATTTTTAAAACAAAAATATATACAAAATTTGTCACAGGATCAAGAGATACTAGGACTCAAGATTCCACCAATTCTTATACTCATGCGAAACAACTATTAATTCTAGACAATTATAGCTTATATTGATAACAAATATCGACTCTTTTCTTTGCGAAAATAGATTTTATAAAGTATTAGATGTAAATCATAAGCATGATGCATCAAGAGTTCCTAGACTAAGCATACATCATCAGATAAAATCACAAATAATCAAGAAAAATCATAAATCAACTCATAATAGTGCAAATAGTCATAAAAGAATTAAATAGAATTACTCATGCATAAAGAATGGTTTCCTCCATCATCCCAGTATTGGGGTTTAGCTACTCATAATAATCATGTTCTCAAAATACATACTTGATGCTCAAAATATGATTAAAAGAGTGAAAAATATAAACAATGAAACTACGACCCTCTATAAGCGTCCAGAGAAGAACGATACGTACTGCTGCTGAAGAACAATACTTCAGCGTTGCTGTTGAATAACGACGCAAGTCTGCTGCTGCTAGCACTATTTGAAGAACGACGTCCATGGAGGGTCCGTTCTTCGTCTTCTTCTTCCTCCTCGAGCAGCAGCAGCAGCAGCAACAGCAGGAAACTTTTCCTGCAACTCCTGTTCTTCGCTCCTCCGGTCTCTCTCTGGTCCCTGCTCGACCCCAAACACTTGATAATCTTCTTTCACTTCGCACCAGCCTTTATATACCCAATCAGCTCCAAAAATCCCGAGAAAATCTCCTCTTCTTCCTTTCTTCCAAGTCACGGCTTTTCTTTTCTACACGGCTGCTGATCCTTGTTCAAACTCTTCGTACGCGTCTTCTGTTGTTACCAAACTTTCCAAAGATATAAGGGAATCGAATAAAAGAATATATCCTCTCTAATCCTCCACGCAATTGCCAAAACTGGACCCAACAGAATCCTGTGTAAACAACATTCCTTGTTGAACTTTGTTCTCTTTTCACAACTTATCCAGCCCAATTTGCTTCATGAAATCACTTACACTATCCATGTTTAGCTTAATCACGTTCATCCCAACTGTTTCCAGCGATTAAATCTCTTCAAATCTGCTCCAAAATTGGAACCCTAAAAATTGTTCTTCGCTGCCCATAGTTTCCCGCCAAAACGAATGTTTGAAAACGTGAAAAAATGTGACCTTCCCCTATCCACTCCCGGTCTCCCTTTAGCAGATGCCTGGAAATGGGTCACCCCTTAGTAATTAGGTTACCCCTTATCCAAAGTGAGAGTCTGTATAGTAATTTTCTCCCACGAGCACAAAAAACACTTTTTTAGCCAATTTCGCCGCAAAAGCTTATTTCTCCAAAAATACCTACAGGGACATAAAAAGCCATAATAAATATAAAATCGAGCACTAATAATATATACAATTGAGATTATATAAGACACAAAAATGTGCCTATCAAATACCCCCAACTGTTCATTTTCAGCCTCTAGACGTGCCTGAATTTCACTAAGCATAACACTTATACGTTCACCACTCTCGTTTATCATCTCAGAATATCGTG
>NC_039361.1:50970985-50978550 GCF_003573695.1 Papaver somniferum | reverse complement strand
CCCCCCCCCCCTTCTATGCACTCCCTGGCAGTTACTTATTTTGACGCGGTTAAGAAGCAAATCCCTGTCCAATTTACCTTATCTGCAAGAGATTCCATCATGTGGCAATGCAACCAGATCAAACATGCTCAGGATTACCTTTTGGCGGTCCCTATCAGTGGTTTGAATCAGTGCCTTGGCCCCAGAAAGTTCAGAGCAGTTTTTTGCTACCGCCTCGGTATCCCTTTGTTTGTTGAAGATGGCTTGTGTTCTTGCTGTAATAGGCCTATGGATATTTTTGGTGATTTATGTGCTACATTGTGCTAAGGACGTTGGGATGAAGTTCTGCCATGATTTAGTTCGTGATGTAATTGCGAATATTTGCTTCAAAGCGGGTGTTCCTGCACGCAAAGAAGTTTCTCTGGTTTTTTCATCAGATACAGACAAGGATTTACGCCCAGCTGACATCCTTGTTCTCAACTAGGAAAACGGACAAGATGTGTGTATGGATGTTACAGGTGTCTCACCCTTTACTGGTGATGGAGTTCGTTCTTTCGTCCCAGGCTAGGCTATTTCTAAAGAAATTGCACGTAAACGTGCTAAATATTTGAAGGAATGTGCTTCGCATGGTTATGGTTTGGGTGTTTTAGCCTTCACTACCTTAGGGGAACTCAGTGAAGATACTGTATGTTTTTTCAAGCGTTTGAAGAACTGTTTAGTTAGTCATGATGCTGGTAGTGGTCTAGGTAGTTTTATTTTTCATAGATTGGGTGTTGCTATTCAAAAAGGGGTTGGTGCCCAGCTAGTCGCTCGGATGCCAACCAAAAACTTTGTAAAAGTTTAATAAAAGGAAAATTTATTTTTCATTGTGAAAAAAAACAAAAGAAAATAGATTAAATAAATTAAAAATGATTTATAAATCTAAATATGAAATTTCCCATGGTTCTTTTTATTTCTCTCTGTTTTCGTATTAACAAAACTTTTTCTTCCTTTTTCATTTTCCATCGAAAGCCATTATCATACCAGGTGGAAATATCGATCATATGACATTGATAAATCATTTTCGACCAGGTAACTTGTTTTTTCTTGTTCTTGTCAGCTTCAATTGGTATGTCCAGGGCAACAACATAATGTTGACGTATGAGGATTAATTAACATGCTCTTATTCGGATTCATGGGTTTGTACTCTTGTATTTTAGATATTATATTCCATCACTTTCCATCGATGATACACTTTTCTTCAAAAAGTTAAATCGATCTCACTTTTTTCATTAACTGATTCGCCATAAGCTTGATCCTTATTAATTAACTTTGAATAGTTCATTTTAATTGGCGGGCAGAAGAACCATTGAATTAGTTCATTTTAATTAGTCATTGCGGATGCGAAAATTGTTCATTTATTTGGGATTACTGCCGAACAAGGCAAAATTAGTAGTTTGAATCTTAACGTTCACTTAAACAATGAAGAGTTCGTTACTCCTTGTCTTTGTTGCATCATTTCAGTTGCAGTAATTTTATTATGATCGTCGAGAATGTTTCTGACTACTCGCAATTTTTCTTCTCAATCTCTTTCGTAATTGATAATTTATTTTTATTTTTATCAGTTAAATTTTCTAATCCGGACAAAGAAGAGGTTAAAAGGATAGTGGGATGGAGAAGATTTTTTTTTATTCCTCATATTTAGGAAAATTGATTGTAAAATAAGATAAAGGATGTCTTCCCCTAACGCCACATATGAAGCTGGCCAAGTGACCATTGGAGAAGCTCTTAATAAAAGTGTGACTAGGATGAGAAAACATCCTCTAAGTGAATGTCTAAAACTAGAGGTTCACCTAGAGGATGTCTAACTTTTTTTTGCCACATCATCTTCACATCAATGGTTGGAGATGATTTTCTTATAAATATTGTTGTGGATCCTACGTGGATTAGGACTTTTTCCTTCACACACATTCCATTGAAGAGGCTCTTAATAAAAAGTGCGACTAGGATGGGAAGACATCTTCTAAGTGAATGTCTAAAACTAGAGGTTCACCTAGAGGATGTCTAACTATTTTTTTGCCACATCATCTTCACATCAATGGGTTGGAGATGATTTTTTAAAAATATGGTTGTGCATCCTATGTGGATTAAAACATTTTTCTTCACACACATTCCATTGAAGAGGCTCTTAGTGCCATAGAACTGGCTCTGTTAACGGGTTTTATCTATCCATTGTGGCACGACAAGTTTTTTTTTTTGTCCATTTCCATTGGACTTGCCTTAAGGTTTTGGTCTCATGAGATAATAAAAGGAAGACGGAGTCAACCCCGAGCAGGGCCGGCAGTGAGGCAAAGACAACAAAGCTTAACTTTGGGGGAGCCTAGCAAGGAGGCGACAAAAGAATTTTACTTAACAGATGCCCGATGTTAAAGAAAAAAAAAATGAAGGTGTCAAATTGTGATTAAATAAACATATTAGGACATAAAAAAGGCATAATATAAATTAGAGTTATTCATAATGGTTTAATAGTAAACATGTTGACGCGTGTCGTAGGTGCTCAAATTAATTCATTTATATTCTACTTTACTAATGGATAATATTGCAGTAAATAAAGTTAGCTCCCACGAAGAGCAGGGAGTTTTAGTTGTCAAAATGTCACAATGGGGGATTTTGTTTTAGATTCAAAGTAAAAATCAAAGCAATTAAAAATAATTAAGTTGCAAGCAATGGAGAGAAATATGATCAGGGAATCCTTCTTCGTTACTGAACCGCCATCAAGTTATTATATTTATCCATCAATACAATTATTCACAGATTATTACCAACCGTGGAATAGCAGCTAGCTCAGTGATATCCCCTAAATTCCTTATATCACTGAGTACGGAAGCTCTCCAATACCAGATTTTATTCGTCTAAACCACCTAATAGTAGCTCACTCAAGGTGTAATTTGGTCGAATGCTTTATCTTTTGTGAATTGTAGATTGATCCTAGTAGTTAGACTCTTAGCTCAAGGTCCACATTCTAGTGTTGTTTACACACACAATCGTTACATAGAATCCCTCTACAAGGTATTATGTTCTCTACTTTTGTATGAATTATTCGACTATTACTTATCTCTTAACTCAGTACTAGCATTTGGTTAAATCAACAAATTAATTCAGTTGGTCACCTAAACAATCTATCAATCAATCATAAATATTCTAATTAGTATAAGCAATCAATAATCATGTGAAGAACTTCGAAATAGATTTATATAATAACTCAAATCATGTCTAGAACTTAGAATTCATCCTCAATCACTAAAAAGTTAAGCTATTCATGGTACTAACAATATCCATGAGTTTCATATGATAAAATGGTAAAGAAATAGTTACAGCGACGGAAATAGCTCCAAACCCTAACTTTTCTTCCTTGTGTTCTTCTCTCCAAAAACTTGATTAAAGATTAAAAGATAGAAAAATCTCTTATATGGGTATTCAAATCGTAATTGTGCATGTGCACCAAATACCGTATCGAATAGTTTCCGGGAAAATTAGGCGCAGGCCCAAAAAAAATAATATTCTCATTGTCAGGCCCACAATTAATTTTAGGTACCGTGACACCCATAATTATTTCCGTGACACCCATAATTATATGAAATTTTGAAAAGCGTCTGCATAACAGGTTATGCATCAGGGGTATAATTGACAACACAACTTGGATATAACATATCTAAAAAACCGCGCCTTGGAATTTTACAAATTTTATATAGTTGGAAATCTTTTTAAGAGAGCTACACAACGAGTACAAACAACAATATCAAACTTTTGTTTTTCACGAAAAAATCGGAGATGATCATCATTTTAGGAAATTTTTTCGAAAACTTGATACATAACCATTATGCATCTACCAAAAAGGATGCATAACGCATTATGCAGACGCATAACGAATTATGCAACCATTTTCTCCACTGCATAACAAATTATGCATCTATAACAAGTTATGTAGCCATTATATTAGTGCGTACATAAAAAATAGATGCATAATGCATCTATTTTCTCGATGCATAAAAGATTGTGCAACAATTTTCTCGATGCATAACGCATTATGCAGCCGTATTTTCGGATGCATAACAGGTTATGCATCTATTTTCGCGATTGCATAACATGTTATGTAGATATTATTATAGATGCATGACAAATTATGCAGTCTTTTTTCTGTTGGTTTCAATAGTAATAAAAAAGTTGTTGCATAACGTGTTATGCAACCATTTTCTGGACTGCATAACAAGTTATGCAACAACTTTTGGAGATGCATAACAGGTTATGCATCCATTTTCATAGCTGCATAACAGATTATTCAACCATTATGACCAACACCAACACATCCGTAACTTCCCAACCAACAACACCAACTCCTCAAACTCAGCTTGTCCAACCATTATCCTCCGTCCACAGTTTCTAGATTAAACAAAGACTCCAAAAGCCAGAATTACATACAAATATCCATGAGTTTCATATGATAAAATGGTAAAGAAATAGTTACATCGATGGAAATAGCTCCAAACCCTAGATTTTCTTCCTTGTGTTCTTCTCTCCAAAAACTTGATTAAAGATTAAAAGATAGAAAAATCTCTTATATAGGTATTCAAATCGTAATTGTGCCTGTGCGCCAAATACCGTATCGAATAGTTGCCGGGAAAATTAGGCGCAAGCCCAAAAAAATAATATTCTCATTGTCAGGCCCACAATTAATTTTAGGTACGGTGACACCCATAATTATATGAAATTTTGAAAAACGTCTGCATAACAGATTATGCATCAGGGGTATAATTGACAACACAACTTGGATATAACATATCTAAAAAACCGTGCCTTGGAATTTTACAAATTTTATATAGTTGGAAATCTTTTTAAGAGAGCTACACAACGAGTACAAACAACAATATCAAATTTTTGTTTTTCACGAAAAAATCGGAGGTGATCATCATTTTAGGCAAAATTTTCGAAAACTTGATACATAACCATTATGCAGCCACCAAAAAGGATGCATAACGCATTATGCAGACGCATAACGAACTATGCAACCATTTTCTCCATTACATAACAAAGTTATGCATTTATAACAAGTTATGTAGCCATTGTATTAGTGCGTACATAAAAAATAAATGCATAATGCATTATGCATCTATTTTCTCGATGCAAAAAAGATTGTGCAACAATTTTCTCAATGCATAATGCATTATGCAGCCGTATTTTCGGATGCATAACAGGTTATGCATCTATTTTCGCGATTGCATAACATGTTATGTGGATATTATTATAGATGCATGAAAAATTATGCAGTCTTTTTTCTGTTGGTTTCAATAGTAATAAAAAAGTTGTTGCATAACGTGTTATGCAACCATTTTCTGAACTGCATAACAAGTTATGCAACAACTTTTGGAGATGCATAACAGGTTATGCAACTATTTTCATAGCTGCATAACAGATTATTCAACCATTATTACCAACACCAACACATCCGTAACTTCCCAACCAACAACACCAACTCCTCAAACTCACCTTGTCCAACCATTATCCTGCGTCCACAGTTTCTAGATTAAACAAAGACTCCAAAAGCCAGAATTACATACAAACATTAATGTATCTTAAATTGATTTTGAACACATTTCTTACAACGTAAACCAAAAGAAAAAAACATCTTCCGACTCCAAAGTTGAATTACATAGAAATATTAACCATTATGCTAGTCCATCTATTTTAGATAATTAGAACTCAAGAAACGTGTATTTTTTTTTTCAATTTTTCTATGTGTCAGTAACCTTGGGAGTTGGGACTAAACATTGCAAAATTCACCATTGTTGTAACTTGTTAGACCAAAAAGAGGTAGAAGTAACAAAAATGGCTATTGAAATGCAGAACAATATCAACTTCTACCTTGAAATGTTTAATCACCATGACTGTAGCCAGATTTTTGATGCTGATGGTCTAGAAAAAAGAACTGGAACAATGTTGACTGCAAGTGCTCACATCATATAACAACAGTAATTTTCTCTGGAGTTCTGTCATTAGCATGGACTATAGCTCAATTGGGATGGATTGCTGTTCTTGTTTGTCTAATTGCATTTTTTTCCTCATCACTTGGTTCACTTCTATTCTTCTTGCTGAATGCTATATAGATCTCCTTATCCCGTTACTGGCAAAAGAAAGTATACCTATAATATTGATGTTGTTAGAGCTAACTTGGGAGGAGAGAATATGCAACTCTGTGGTATAACATAATATGCTGCGCTAATCTTGTTGGAGTTACTATTAAATGCACCATCACTGCATCGATTAGCAAGGCGGCTGTACCAAGATCAAATTATTTTCACAAATTTGGTCATGGAGAGATCATTGTTATGCATCGACCTACTTATGTACGAAGCCAAATCTAAAAACACTCCAATTGCACAATAAAGACCAAAATCCAGTGATAATGAGAAAACATGAACTAAACACACCCTTTATGATCGATATGAATCTTATTCATATCAATCATGTGAAGGTCGTTTTTAAAGTGGGTTCGAAGAAAAATTGTTTTTTTTTTTTATCATATATCCTGAAATTTAAAGACGATTATGTGATTAAAAGATCCTTACTCACCTTTGGAAGAGTATATGATCAATTCCTTTGCTGCTACTTCAAACTTTCTACAATCATAATTGAGATCTAAAGCCTAAAATCTAAAATTCCAATTCAAGACTAAAACCTAAAAACAAAAAATCAAATCGGACTGAACTGAATTGAATGAAGAAGAGAAACAAATCATAAGAATCAAGAGTTGAAATTGATGGAACTTGGAGAGAATCTCAATTTGAAAAGAAAAAAAAATCAACATTTTCTTCTTCTAATTAAAAAAAAGATGGGTCTCCTAATAATTTTTTCTAAATAAATGGGTGCGCCCGTAAATTTTTTGGACGGTGGGTTTGACAGTGGAAAGAATCTCAAAAATGAGTGTGACTGTAGTTTTCACTTGCCAAAACTCGCCAAAAACACACACGTCCAAGTCTGGCCATGCTAAAACTCAGCCCCAGCAATGGGCCTGCGCATGGCTTCTGGAGAAGTCCATCCCAAAACCAAATAACTATTTTTGTCATGTCAGTTCCAGGCAACTGACGACCTATTTTCATTCTTTATCCATAGATGGTCTGGTCGCCGTGAAAAATAACTTTCTCTGGATATTTCACTTTCCTCGTTCATAATCACGGACATACATGTTACCGTGAGTTTACAAAGTCCCCGACTTTTCCTTTACTCGACCAAATCTCCCGGACTCACCTCCGTTAGTATTTTATTTCCTTGACTTTGTGTTTTCGTTTCTCATTCTCCTCGACAGCTTATCCTTCCGTGAAAAATCTATTCTACTGGATTTTCCTAAACTCATAATGTAAACGTGAATGGAATTTAAAATATTCTCATTGATCTGTTAGAGAATTAGGCATGGCCTTATATACAGAGAGTTACAAAGATGTCGACATACATTGTAAAGAAAGATGTCGACATTCAGCGTAAAAGAAGTAAAAAAATATTGCAAAGTAAACAAGAATATGTTACAAATATACTTTAATCCCAATACCCCCCCC
>NC_039361.1:50942071-50970879 GCF_003573695.1 Papaver somniferum | reverse complement strand
CCCCCCCCCCTCCCCAAAGTTGGAGCATGAAGATTGGAAATTCCTAACTTGGCAAGAAGAGATTGAAAATGTTGACGACACAAGGCTTTAGTAAGAATATCAGCAAGCTGCACAGTAGTATGAACGTACGCAGGAGCAATAGTACCTTTGAGAATCTCATCACGTACAAAATGATAATCTATTTCAATGTGTTTCGTATGTTCATGAAAGACTGGATTATTTGCAATATGTAGAGCAACTTGACTGTCACAATGAAGAGATACGGGCGCAGCATACTCAACACCAAGACTCCGAAGCAAATTCTTCAACCAAATAATTTCACAAGTAGCTGAGGCCATGGCACAATATTCCGCTTCCGCAGAGGAGAGGGAAACAGTTGCTTGTTTCTTTGTTTTCCAAGAGATAGGAGAGTTCCCAAGGAATACAAAATAAGCAGTAAGAGAACGTTTACTGATTGGACAACTAGCCCAATCTGCATCACAATAAACATTAAGAACTAGAGTGGAATCAGCACGAAGTAATATACCTTGGTCGGGACTGTATTTCAAATAACGAATAACTCTCAAAGCCTCATCCCATTGAGATTGCTTTGGATGCTTCATAAATTGAGATAATATATGAACCACATAAGAAAGCTCATGGCGAGTAATAGTAAGATAAATTAGACGCCCCACGAGTCGTTTATAACGAGCAGGATTTGTCATAGGTGTATTCGATGCAAGAGCTACGCAATAATTATCTTCCATTGGAACACTAGCCGGTTTAGAACCTATAAGACTTGTTTCAGACAATATATCAAGAGCATATTTGCGTTGACAAAGAAAAATCCAAATCGAACTTCTAGCTACTTCAATGCCAAGAAAATACTTCAATTTTCCCAAATCCTTCATATGAAAACAATCGCCAAGATATGATTTCAGTTTTCGAATAGCATCGCTATTATTCCCAGCAATAACAAGATCATCCACATAAACAAGGATATTCAATATCACGCCCTTTTTACGATAAACAAATAATGAATGATCAGATTTGCTTGCGGAAAAACCATATGCACGCAAGGCTGTGCCTAACTTGGCATACCAACATCTAGGGGCCTGTCGCAAACCATACAGAGACTACGTAGCCTACATACCTTTCCAGTCACGCCATTACTAAAACCGGGAGGAAGGCGCATATATACCTCTTCATCCAAGTCACCATGAAGAAAAGCATTATGAACGTCCATTTGAACTAACTCCCAATTCTGAAGCGACAACAGTTAAAAAAGTACGCACAGTAACCATTTTTACAGTAGGAGCAAAAGTCTCACTGAAATCTATTCCCTCTTTTTGATGATTACCGAAGACAACCAGTCGTGCCTTGTATCGTTCAACAGTGTCATCAGAACGACGCTTGATCCGAAACACCCACATGCATCCAATAGCCAATTTTCCCGGAGGTAAGTCTTCAATTGTCCAAGTTCCATTGGCATCAAGAGACGCAATTTCTTCCTCCATTGTTTTTCTCCAGCGAGGATCATTCATTGCTTCCTTAAAGGATGTAGGCTCCTTATCAGACGAAAGAGCTGCAAGAAATTTTTGACGCGCAACATAAAAATCATTACAATTTACATAATGTGTTATAGGATACAGAGTACCTGAGGAATGGATTGGTATGTGTGAAGTGTGAGGGGGAAAAAAAGTCGTGTTAGTCTTCGGCTCCACACTTTGCCATTTTACAAAATCTTTGTGTCAGACATTTTCGAATCTGGTACGTTTGCCACGACCAAGATTCACATCAATCAATTCTGTGCTTTAAGCACCACAAGTATCATCAACCAAAATATTTCCATCAGCATCTGCCGAGACACTTTCATTTTCAACAAAACTTCGACTGGAAAGATCTCCCAAAACAGACAAATTTTCAGATGTTGCTGGTAACAAAACGTTGTCACTGGATGAAGGTTGGGCGTCACTGGGAAGTGCCTGTGTATGAAGTAGAATAAGAGTCGGCAGATCCTCATAAGACGTGTCTGAAGGTGCATCATAAACTTACGTGCTAGCTGGAAGTATGAGAGATTCTTGAGGCCCTTGCTGCGACTGTTCAGGGACTGATGACTGTGCACAGTCCTCAAAAAGATCTCCACAGTCCGCAGAATTATGTAAGTCACCAAATTCTGTTAGATATAATGAGTGAAGACGATCCATTTCATCGGGATCAGATAGAGGGTAAACATCTTCAACAAAAATAACATCACGAGACTGAAAATAATCCCCCGTTGCAAGGTCAAATAGATGTCATCCTTTCTTCCCAAAAGGATATCCAAGAAAGATACACCGACGACTTCGACTATCAAACTTATCACAAGGATTAATATTCTTCGCATAACATAAACATCCAAAAACTCTAAGCAGGTCGAGAGCAGGAGCACGACCATAAAGCATTTCAAAAGGTGTCTTAGAATCAAGCACACGAGAAGGAGTGCTATTAATCAGATATGCAGCGGTTAGAACACATTCACCCCAAAAATCAATAGGTAAACAAGCTTGAAAACGTAAAGCACGAGCAACATTAAGAATATGACGATGTTTACGTTATACTCTAGCATTTTTCTGAGGTGTTTTAACCATGGATGTCTGGTGAATTATCCCATTCGTACGAAAATAAGTACCAAGACCCTTAAATTCTGTCCCATTATCACTTCGCAAAACTTTTACTCTTTTGGTGAATTGATGATCAACCAATGTGAAAAAATTTATTAATAAACGTAGAACCTCGTCCTTTATTTTCATCAAATATACCCACACACATCTAGAAAAATCATCCACAATAGTAAAAAAATACCGAGAATTGCAAGCACGATTTGCACGATAAGGACCCCAAACGTCACAATGAATTAAATCAAACAAATCGGCTGCTTTATTTTCACTTGACGGAAAGATACTACGAGTTTGTTTAGCCCGATAACAAATATCACAAGCTTTAAACTCCAACTTATTATTATTATTGAGGTAGTAGCTCCATTACTTGTCGAGAAGGATGTACGAGCCGCTTATGCCATAAATCTGCCATGTCTTTCCCATGAACAATATTAACACGAGTTGGTTCCCTCATCGGCAAATGATAAACCCCCCCAATAAGCTCATTTATACCAATTTTCATCCTCAAGACAAGGTCCTATACAACACAGTAAAAGAATGTAAATTGTATGCTTAACTTTCGAGAAGACAGAAGTTGCGAGACATAGAGTAAGTTACAAGTGAATGAAGGGACGAATAACACATTTTTCAAGACCAAAGAATCGGTTAAAGTAACTTCCCCTATTCTGGTGGCTTTATAGTAGCACCATTAGGCAACCCAACGTGAATATGAGTTATGGAACGAGAGATCTCAAACAGATTTTCATCACATCAAATGTGATTTGAAGCACCAGTGTCAACAATCCAAGTATAAACTCCCTTACCAGTTAATCGAATAGGATTGGTAGGTGCAAACATTTCACGACAGCATTCACTTTGGGTGTAGCAACTGTATCAGGGGTATTCATGCTCTTTTTTTCACGACATGTGGCTTGCGGATGCCTAGGTTCACAGCCAGGTGGATAACCATGTTTCTCCCAACAGTATTCCTCAAGATATCCATAATAGCTACAAAAATTGCACTTCAACGGTGATCGGCCAGATTTCAGACCTTGTGGCATACTACCACGAACAACAAAGGCCATTGGAGATGCTTCCTCAGTCCTTCGTTGGGTATAAAGGTGAACCTCTTCCTCTTGTGCAATTCTTGAGTACACAGAGTGAAGAGATGGCAATGGATCGATGGATAAAGTATTGGAACGTGCGTTAGCATAATAAGATTCAAGACCTATTATAAATTCACGCACCTGATCTGTTTCACGTCTTTTACGAAGGATTTGATTCAAACCACATTTGCAACCAGAACAAGAACAAGAAGGCAAAGCATCAAAGTCATTGATATCATCCCATAATTTCTTTAACCATCCATAATAGGCCATAATCGACTCACCAGATTTTTGTTTACAAGCAGCAACATCAGACTTTAATTGAAAATTTTTAATACCGTTTCCAACAGAAAAATGTAAACGAATATCTTCCCACAACTCGTACGACGTATCACGATAAGAAATAGTATAACGAATATTCGGATCAATAGTATTAAAAATCCAAGCTACAATCATATAGTTAACCGTCCACCAATCCTCAAAATCATCAGAATCAGTTGTAGGTTTAAGTATTTTACCATTGATGAAACCGAGTTTGCGTTTTGCTCCCAACGAAACCCGAATTGTTTTATCCCATTCTTCGTAGTTGGATCCCTTAAGAACAACATGCGTGATGACTATCCCTGGACCATCATTCGAAGCTAGAGAATACAAAGGATTGGAAGGACGTGAAGAAGGTGATAGTGGGATCTCTGCATCCGAAGAAGGTGTTCCCATTGTTACTCAAAAAAATATTTGGAAAAAATAACCTGGCTCTAAAATACCATAATGTAAACGTGAATGGAATTCAAAATATTCTCATTGATCTGTTAGAGAATTAGGCATGGCCTTATATACATAGAGTTACAAAAGATTACAAAAGATATCGACATACATTGTAAAGAAAGATGTCGACATTCAGCGTAAAAGAAGTAAAAAAATATTGCAAAGTAAACAAGAATATGTTACAAATATACTTTAATCCCAATAACTCAACTAGCACACCCACATATACCAGGCTATACGTGAAAAATCCACTTCCCTGACTTGGCATTCAACTTCAGTTCTTCTCCATCTACTGCGGCCCATAAACCTCCCACTGATTCTACAGAATTCAATAAACTCCTTCCTGCCATTCTCGAGCTTCTCTACCAACTCCATTTTAAACACTAGCATAAGCTGCTGTAGTCACGTCCATCCCCTGTTCATCTCTGCCATCAACAACAAACACCATTCCTCCATCTCTGCTCCTGAGCTTTGCACCCATCGATAATCAACATCATGACTTCATATCTCGCCATTACTGTCATCAGCTCACAACAAAGCTCGACAAACCCAACACCATTGAACTGCCACCAGACTCAAACCATCTCCTCAATCTCTGCTCGTTCAACATCATCATATCTTCATTGCTGGCAGCAAATCCAACTCTATATTATTTGCCTGACCTGGAAACCACAATCAAGCCATGATATCCTGCTTCATCAATGACCAGTGACAGCTTCCTCCATCTGCTCGTCAATGGCAAAAAATAAAATCTTGAAGTCTTCATCACCCTCTCCTCCAGCCAGCAATCACTAACACATCTCAACTCCGCCGGCAGACCCTGACACCAGCCAACATCCGTGTCACAAACCTCAATCGTGTCAACATCCGTGTCATAAAAATCTGCGTTGCTGGGGAGAAGATGATGTGCCCTAAGTAATCCACCTGGTGCTTTTAGCATTTCAAATCAATTGTCAGTTTTAGAAGACTCACAGTTCAATTCCTATTCAATGGCTGCCTAGAGTAATTTAGGCGGGTACCTTTATAAGTTTTGTGCTTTCTTCGCCTTCTTCATACGACGTCGGATTGACTCCATTCTTTCGCCGTCGGCTTTGTATTTTTGTCCTCTTCGAGATGATATCAAGGACTCCTAGATTCGAACGAGTTCCACATGGTCTTTGGCTCTTTTTCATTTGTAGCTAACTTCTTTCTTTGCACAATTAAGTGCATATTCACTTCTTTTGGACGATTCTCCTGATGGAAAACGAATAAGAGAAAACAAACGTAATATACAATAATTTGCAATAATATAAGCAATTACTAGCGTGGAATTGACATTAAAATCATGTGAATTATGCACTTATCACATGTGACAAGTCACATAAAAAACCCGGAAAGTTTTCATTTCTCAATTGAAATGACGAAGGTACCCAAATACACCACAATCATTTCATTTCAACCGACAAGTCTGATATCTTGTGTGATCGTCTAAGGTCAAAGTCGAGACAATACCATAACAAGATATTTACTTGACAATAGCTATGGTACTTAAACGATTAACTATAGGAATAATGTCAAGTAATATGGATAAACGTATAAGTGTAGTTACTTTATTATAACTAAACAATTATGAAAACGCGGGGGTACAATAACCACACTCAAATTTTTTGTTCGGCAATCTGTATGGACTAAACTCCAATATAATTCCGAGAGTAACAACTTAATGAAACTCAATCAAAGAAAGATATCAAAGAGTTTTACCTCTTTCTCAACACAATCAGTAATCAGACAGATATGAGTCCGTGAACTTAATTGGTGTGAGGAAAACTCAGACGATACCAAAGACCAATATTCGAGTGTCAATCAAGTTTTATCCAACAAACAAGGTTAGATTTATCAACTAAGATTGAACAACGCACAACCTGTGATATTTCAATTATATAAAGAAAATATAATGCGGAAAGGTAATAACATAGACAACAGAAATTTTGTTAACGAGGAAATCGCAAATGCAGAAAAACCCAGGACCTAGTCCATACTTGAACAACACATTGTATTAATCCGTTACAGACACTAGCCTACTACAAGTTAACTTCAAAATGAAATGTAGTTGAGACCTAACCCAGCATCACACCGATTAAGGTACAATCATATTCCTTACACCTCTTGAATATCGCAAGACCCTGCACACTTGATTCCTCTAGCTAATGTCCTTTATAGCCTAGAAGTTACTACGACCAAAGACGAAGACTTATAAACAAATTTGTCTCCCACAGATAAGTCTATTCCTTTTTGGTTTCCGTCTTTAGATAAAGATCAAGGTGTACATGAAACACAACTAATAATCCGGTCTTATATTTCCGAAGAGCAGCCTAGAGTATTAGTCACCTCACAATAACCTACTTCATTAACATAAGAAGTTATTGTGGAATCATAAGAGTCTGAGACGAGGAACTGTTGTGATTACTTTTTTATATCTTACCTATCGGAGATAAATCTCGAGATAATCTTAGAGAAGATTAAACTCAATACGATATAATATTAATATCAGGATATACAACTATAGAGAAAATAGTTGGATCTGGTTTCACTAATTCCAAGCGAAGTCTTTAAGTCGTCAAACCTAATAATGGGTTTCAGAAGAAATGAAAACCTATGTAAGAGAGAATCGACTCTATTTTACAAATAGGACACCAGAAAGTGTCAGATTAGGTTTCCCTGCTGCTAGAGCTTCTCCTTATATAGTCTTTCAAATCAGGGTTGCTTACAACCAAAGCTAATATAACTTATTAACCTAGCAACTAATATTAATTGTTACATGAAAACCTGACTTAAGATTGAAACTAAGTTTGCTTAGAAAATAAGAAATCACTCTCCACCATTAGATGGTTAAGCTTGATACACACAAATGAAATATATACATATATTCAGATATGGATGAACCGTACCTAAACATGTATAGCGAGTTGGCTCAATAACAGTTAACCGAAGTTAGCCATATGAACACCTTTAGCTTATTTATTTTCATCTAACACTTCTAGACTCAATCTGATAATCAACCAATTATGATAGATGATCAAATGTATCTAAAATGTGTTTTAAGAGAGTTGTTCAAATACTTTAATAACTTATGGAAATATATGTGAAGCATTTAAAAGATATTCGTCTGGTTTGTATGTGTAAAAAGTAGGTATACTATAACCAATTCATGAACGTAATGCCACGGTTTGCGAACCAAGTTCGCATACCTTAAAGCACTAAAAAGTCAGGGACTTTAGTTCGTAAATGAACCTGAGTTCATGAGTATAGACAATTTAGTTTGCATAGGAGTATGTGAACAAGTTTTCATAACTGACGATTTAAAACATAACCACTGAGTTCGTGAACCATCGTTCCATACCTTACTTAGTTTTGTCGTTCGCAAACACTATTGGCAAACTACAGTTCTGGACCCATACAGATAAACTCGTTCGCAAACACTATTCAAAAACAAGAGTTTCAGACCCAACTAGTCTTTCACAGTTCCCATACTGGGTACGCATAATGTGCTATATCCAGACATCGGTAGTAGTTCTAAAACTCTCGATAATCGATTTGAAACATCCTTTGAAGAATGACAATGGTAATCCTACACATACCAATAACTTCGAGTAATTTTCAAATGATTATTTGATCAATACAAAACATCCCGAGTTAACATCAAATGATTATCTTACACAAATCATATAAGATGTTCAAGGTAATTTTCACATGATCAACTTGACTTAATATTTAGTTTCCAACAAATGAATTGTTCATAACCAAAGTTGTCAAGTAGATGATGAAGCATTCTAAGCTTTAAACTCATATTTCAAGAAATATATTAACGAGATAACTCGACTCGAAATTTCAATGTGTATAATATATAAAGTCTATATAGTTATACGACTTAGTCTCATTAGAATACAAAATAAAATAGAATTATGAGTGATTTAGTCTCCACATACTTTTTGTTGATGAAGTTCCTCCAAGATCTTCAGTAGATCTTCTTCTTCAATTGGTGAATGCCTTGAAGCCTAACGCTCAACTACATACTTCTATCCTAATCCGAGACATAGATATAAGTAGACTAGAAATCAAGTATATAGTTTTGATCAACTAAATTTGACAAACAAGCTTGAGATATCAACACTTGCGAGTTCGACCGAGCAATGCGGAAATAAAGTAAACAACACACACAAGATTTTGTTAACGAGGAAACCGCAAATGTAGAAAAACCCCGGGACCTAGTCCAGTTTTGAATAACTCTCATAATTAAGTTGTTATACAAAGAATAAAGCCAACTTCGTATAGTTGAGACCAAGTAATCTAACTTTAATTACTTAGTTCCTTAAGTATTCTTGCGCCTACAACCTTTGGGTCAAGTCACGTGAATCCAAAGATAGAAATCACTATCTCCAGTTGCTTTACCATGTAAAGACTTATCTACTCAACTCCTTTTGATCGTCATCCAAACAGTAAACAATTAATTATGTTTGGTCAATTTTTAAGTAAATAAAGATATGTTGAGTATTTTGACAAAGGCTTTTCCGTTTAATCTAATAAACTAATTTGTCTGGTTAGATCAATCTGAATCTTATTACCAAAGTAATCAGATGTGGATTCATAATCAACAATATAGATCTCAAAGAGAAACTATAAAGTGATGTTGATCTATGCAACTAGAGTCTATCAAAGATAAACTAGTACTAGTTGGATCCCAGCCGATCAAGACGTATGCACAAAGTTCACGAGATACGAAAACCAAACAGATAAATTTTCTTTGTCTTCAAATTTTCAATTGATTTCTATTGTACCTGCAAAACACAACTTGAATCCTCTTGTGGTCAATCACGCACAGAACGAAGTCTATTAACAATGGATTATCACAAGATATCTTCAGATCTAAAAACAGTTCTGAAGATCTCGTCGATACTTTGATCTAGTTTGAGTGACCTTATGTCAGAAGAGAAGGCTCTCAAGAATAGTCAAACTAGGTGCAATCAAAGTCTCAACAAACGTTAGTCAATCAAATCAATAATCGCAAACTAAGATATCAATGCAATTATCTAGTTTCTCACCAGCGGTACTCGTAGAGCTTCTTGATCCCACAAAAGTCTTAAGCGAGCGGTCGTAAAAGATTTCGCCTAATTAAGGTACTTTCCTCTACGGATAGACGACTCCACCAGAAACAACACGAATGAAGTTTTCTTGGATCTTAAGATAGTTTGTAAGATGTACAAACTCAACTATTTATAGACCAAGGTTGTTTGGACACCATGGAAATTCCAAAATCGAAATATTTCCAAGATATGCAATAAAGTACCTAATTTCGGTTTTCATATTTCCAATTTATGTCAAACAATATTTATGAAATCTCTCATAGAAAAACTTCTAATATTAGACTAGCACACTACTAATATTCCATTTTCCATAATTATTTTTTAATGCAAGAAAATCAAAACATATAGAATCAAAAATCTTAATTAAGATTCTCAATATTTCGGTTTGGTTCACCTTGAGTATCAAGGAATATATTTGAACAATTATGAATAAGAATTGTGCACGTGTTAAAATTATGTCGACATCCATAACTTTACTATCTTAGCAAACCCTAACTCCAAACTCACACAAAACCGTGAAGTAATATGTGAACTTGGGATTCGGTTTTGCCTTTGGAAACGGTTCTACCATAACACCTAACATAGGTTAAGTTTCGGTTGTACCAAGTCTCAAACATAGGTAGGGATCGTTCCACTATGAATCCTAACATAAGTTAAGAAATTGGTCATACCAAGTTCCCAATATAGGCAAGTATCGGTTCTACCTTGACTTTCAACACATGTTAAGAATCGGTTATACCACATATCCTATCATAGGTATGATTAGATCATAAAAGATCTTCATGAGAAACCAGACCAACATACCTATTGATTTCCTTTCGATTACGAAACACGTTCGTATATGTACTTCCTTTAAATTAATGTTATAAAACATTGTTTCCTATGGTGAAATCACACCTATATCCCATACACACACAAAATCAAATAACAAGTTTCATAGGTTATTGTCGATGTCGCATTTACGAAGTTCAAAAGATAAGCATTTCACTTCGTAATTCGATATACTTCCTTGAAACTTTGATCATAATAATATAACCAAGTCTAATACTATAGTTTCATAAATATATATAACTTCTCATGTTATGTTTTATAAACGACTTGAAAGATACATTAGGAATGAAAACAAGTTCAAGTCAATGTTACTAGCCTCAAGTAGAAGGATGATATCTTCGTTGTAGTCGTTACGTTCTTAATATCTTTAAAGTAATACTTGTAAGTCTCAACATTCCTAGACTTTCTAGTCTAACCTAAACAAAGTTGACTCTAGTAATTAATCAAGCCACTCTAGATGAGTTTTGATACTAAAATATGATAACAAATCTTGACGTACCAACGCTTGGTGGATTCAACCAAGCTATATGCTCTAACATCAATTTTCTCACATTTTATTTCTCTCCCGATACTCTTTTTACCACTTTTTTCTCAACTCAATAGCAGACCACATGCATCATCCCTAATTACGGCAACTCAAATTAATTTTATGAATATATAAAGTCGTGACTATCATTTATAATCTATGATTTATATCCTATCTAATCTTTTGAAGTTTTAATTTTCATGGAGTTCGTACCACTCGTACTACTCAACCAATACCATGTGAGGAATTTTTTAAATAAAATTACTTTTTATATATAGTAAACAATGTTATATCTTCATTCATGACTAGATTTGAACAATTTCAAATGTACGAAAAAATATTTTTATTTTTGTTTGACTTTTTTTTATATAAAGAGTGACTTATATTAATTAATCAATGTAGTACAATAGTTTTACAATTTCATTTTTGTCAAAAACATTAGTTAAAATACTAGATTCTTGAACTCTTTGGTTCAGATTTTTTGACATATGCTGAAGATTTTTGATCCTCGCTTCTTTTTCCATTGTATGCCGATGTGTTGTGGGTTCTGCGTATATATCGAACATGGGCTTGTGGTAATTTATCCATAACCGAAATAGCTTCTTCGATAGTGTTCTCCGTTGTCCAAGATATATCCGTTCCTTTATTTTAGATTGCTTATTTTAACGTTTTTCAATCTGTAACTATTTAGACACTAGATAAAAATATTTTTTTCTAACTGTTTTCCTTCTTTTAGAAATGTTTTAGCTTCCTCATGAAAAGCCTAAGAAGCCCAATATGATCCTGCTAAAATGTGCATAAATTCCTCTTGATCTACTGAATAAAGAATGAACGCATATCCCATTGAAGAATCTTATTTGTTGAAATATGCATATATGAAGATTATCCAATCTGAGTGAATGGAAGCCCATGAGGTTTTTTTTACTTTTCCTTGATATAGTTTACCTGACGAACTGTTTATTGGTAGCTGGATTGTAAAAATCTTTTTATTTGCCCAATCAGGTTTGTTGGATCTGGGTTTATATTTTCAAAACTTGGGTCGGATATCCATTTTTCAACCCATGTTGTTATCGAGTCTGTTAAGATCTGTGAGTTTACTTCATCTAGAGAAAACCCAAATGAAATGGATATTGCAAAAGGGCATTGTCTGAGAGGTGTTGCTTTGTTTCTTGGGCTTGAGAGTTGCACACTGGGCATCTAGTGAGATCTATAAATTGTGAGACGCTAGTCTTCTTGTAGTAGGACGTGCTTTTTGGGTTAATTTCCATGTGAATAATTTAATCCTTGGAATTACTTGCAACTTCCATAATTTTCTCCATGAGAAATCCTTGTTGTCTTCATCTTCAGAATTTTGGTTTATCAAAAAATTGTAAATATTTTTTGCTGAAAATGATCCAGATGAATGGTGTTTCCATCTAATTTTATCTGAATTACTACGATTGGGAGATAAAGCTAGGATTTTTGTTTTTATTTCCACTGAGAATAAAATATCAAGCTTTTATTTATCCCAGTCTCCATAATTATTTATCAGCTATTACACCCTTTGAGGGAGAGGTTCTTCTATATCAAGCGGTTTAGGAATTGTATCAGAATTGGGAACCAATTATCTTCCCAGATTTTTTCCTTAGATCCATCTTTTACTTGCCAAATAAAATTAACTTTTTTATGCTTGTCCAAATCAAAGAGAGTTCGTAGGATCTAGAATATTCCAATGGGTGGGAATTTTTGTTTGACTTGAATAAGTTGAAATGTACGAGGGTAGGGACGATGAATTGACGAGTGCATGTGTTGCAGTCGAAGGTTATTTAAAGCATTGTACATCTAGTAATATTGATGATAGGGAATTATACATGAAGTGAATGGTCATGTGAATTGTATTACCTATTGTGTATAGTAAACCGATTTAAGTTTTACAATTTTTACTAAGAGTAAGGGCTATGGATAGTGTCACTCTTTCAAATGAAGGAATGCACTACCAATTTGAGCAGTTTAGAGGTTGTTATGGGTAGTCTTCACCCCACTTTTCCCCCCAAACTCGTTTATACACTCGTTCAGTTGAACGAGTGGTTGGTAGTGAAATACTAGACGGGGGACAGTCCCCCGTCTAGAAAAAGAAAGCTACACGGGGGATTTCTTTGTTGTAGTAAACGAGGAATTTTATTTTTGCGTTTTTTTTGGCCGGGGGACTGTTCCGCGTCTATGTTGGGTCTTTTTGTGTTTTATTTTTTTTTTGGACGAGGGACACTTCAGAATTTTTTTACTGCACGGGAGACTGTCTCCCGTGTAATGTCGTTTTCTTATTTGCCCATAATGGGTTCACTCGTTCATTTGAGCCAGCTCTCCTTCATATGAAAGAGGGGAGACTACCCATAGCCCTTGCTCTAAGAATGGATGGTTGTTACCCAAATGTATGAATCACATAGAAGATATTACTTACGATTCAAGTCACAGTTGAAATATTTCTAAGCTAAAATTGATTTATCGTAACTTCGACCAACAATATCACACAAAAAACTATTATGATTATATGTGTTAGCAATTGAAAGTAATATGGTTATGCAAGTTGATTTTAAAACTGTACTTACTGATTTCGCATCTAAAAATGTGAAAGAGTCATTTTTGAATAAATGATGGTCTGGATTACTATTCGAATCGAATGAGCTTTTATTAATATTGCTTTTCGATCATACTTTGCTATACGTATGCTTGAGAAATTTGACACGTTTAGAAGACAATTTGGCAACTTAGTAAATGTATTTACAGGCTTAAATATGTCAAAAGAAAAATTTAAAAATAAAAACAAACTTAAAAGATAAATAACAGGCCAACAGGGCCGGCCCTGACATCCGGTAGGGCAGAATCTGAATTTACCTGCTCCCGCTTTCCCCGTGCGATAAAAACAACTTCGCTTTGGGCTTCTTCAGTTCTCAATATTCCGTCTTCTTCTTCTTATGTTTCCTCTTTAACAATGGATACAACAGTGTCAGCAGCTCTAACAGAGATATGTTCACAAGGCATTAATGGAATTCTCCTCAAAGATTTATGGCCAACATTACAAGATACTCTATCTTCATCTGGTCTTAGTTTATGTGATAGTAGTGTGAAAACCAAAATTCATGATCGGCTTGTTAAAATGCCTGGTCTTGAATTCAAAGGTTCTTCCACTACTATTACTAAAAAATCATCATCATCATCATCGTCTACTTGTAATTGTTTTCAAGAAGCTGAGAAGTTAGGGTTGAGGGTTGTTGCTGCTGAACATCTTAGAGACAGTTTTGTTGGTCTTTATGATCTTAAAGCTGCTGATGCTGGTATTTCTGTTCCTCAAATACGTACCCTTGAAAGACTTGCTCGTGCTAGGTTTGTGTCTAACTATTTTAATTCTGTCTTTTTCTTTTCCTTTTCAACTATCAATTTTGTCATATTTGATTTGAAAAAATTACTAGTAATGGCTGCCGGACGTAAGTTTTGACGTAATTCCAACGGAGAATGCAGTCAATTGGAAGAAATTGTAGTGAAATTGGAACAAAGTAGAGGGAAATTGGAAAAAAAATTGTAGTTACTTCTTGCCTAGGACACATTATTTTGTGACTAATATTAGTCACCACAAGAGGGTGTCCTATGTTGGCAAATTATCTTCCGGTGATTACAGTTAAGGGTAGAAACCTGGCATCTGCAACATATTAACATGACTATATGTGAGTTCTAAGGTGATCCTTAGAAATAATGTAATAATTATGTTACATCGAATTTTTATGATCAAGTTGTTTTCAATTTCGTCGAGTAATAGGGGAGATGGATCATCAGTCATCTCACTGTGGATGGTCACAAGTTTGTGGTATGCTAGGAAAAACTGTTATGTTGTTTAACGTGTGTAGTGTGTTTGCAGAAGTGCTGGAGTAACACAAAGTCAACTTGCTAAGGAATTTGGCATGAAAGGAAATAATATTTTCTATGTGGTGAGGAACTTAGAATGCCAGGGGTTGGTTGTTAGGCAATCAACTACGGTAAGGACAAAAGAATCTGCCGTGGAGGGAGAAAGTGTCTCAAGTAACACTTCAATTGTCCACACCAACTTGATTCATTTATATCGTTACGCTAAGCATTTAAATTCTCAACAAAAACTCGAAATCACGAAAAGAGATGCAATGGAGAGTCCAAAGCGTGCGGAAGGAAGTACTTCAAATGGGGATGCCGCTTTAGGAGATCATGTCATTGAAGATGTTCTTGTAATGGATTATATACTGACTGACTGGTATCAATAGGATTAGCTCGTAGGAAGAATGAAGAATCAGTTCCTGTACTGACTGGTATCAATAGGATTATCAGCAAAGATACGTCAGACTCCCAAGCTGATAAAGCAAAAGCGTTGCGCTCTAATGGGTTTGTTCATGCAAAAATTGTTCGCGCTAAGTTGCTGCATAACTTTCTCTGGAGTTATGTGAGTGGTTCATCTGATTGGGATGATGCTTTATCCTCTGGGGGTCATGGTTATGACCTGAAGAATCCTCAGAGCACTTGTAAATTGTTCGCACTGGACTTGGCTATAAAGGCAATGCCACTCGAGATTTTTCTTCAAGTTGGTGGATCCACACTAAAGTTTGAGGATATGGAGACTTGCAAGTCTCCGACGGACACTCAAGCTACTGGACGACTCTCATGTATTACAACGACTCAAGGTGTAGCACCAGTAGCTCATAGGCTTCAAATGAGAATATATATGCAACGGTTTATCAGTTACATTAGACATAATGCAGGATGGAATGGCTCAATAACGTTTGCAATATCACATTGTAGGAAACTTAAATTGCTGCTTTTCGTAAGATAATTTTATTGAGAAGGAATGAATTTCATTCTCTATAGAGAATTCAAACATTCAAAAGGATTTGCTATAACTATTCCGTTTCTGATTGTCAGTCAGTTGTTTGTTACCTCTCATCTCACAACATCTACTCTGTATGTGCTTTTGTTTTTCTTCGTTGTCTCTTTTAATGAATAACACTCCTTTGGCCCCCTCCAGGGTATGTGCTTGTATTACCATTTTCTCTTTCATTGTGTATTGCACTGAGCTAACTGTGTTATCTTTCATATGTAGTTGATCCGGTTAGTAACTGATGGACTAGTAGAAGATTCCCTACACATCTCTCTTACCCACGCTATGGAGCTTAAACCTTACATTGAGGAACCTTCGCCGAGACTCCCACTGTCACTAGGCGTCAATTCTTCAGATCTTCGACCAAGGATCAGACATGACTTTATCCTATCAAATAAGGAAGCTGTGGATACGTATTGGTAAACTTTGGAGTATTGTTACGCTACCGCGGATCCTTCTGCTGCAGTGCATGCTTTCCCTGGTTCTGCTGTACATGAGGTAACATGTCAATGTTTTACGGCGCTGTCTTTGATTCACCCACATTCGCACCTAAAATTTGCTTAATGTTTACTCTACCTGTTCTTCTAATTAATTCTGCTCGATATGAAAGCGAAAAAAATATTGGATCTGTTCTTTTGCGTCCAAGCTTCTGTAAAACAGCGCAGCACAACATGAAACATATAATTCCTGGCATAACACTAGCACAACACTGGCATGTGCCACACCGTGTCATCCAGGAACACTTAACAACTCTAACTAACCTAGTCTGACGATGATTAGAAATTGGATACTTCAGATGAGCCCTTTAATGGGTTTAATGAAGGGCAGAGTAAATGCAAGCCCAAGTGGTGTATACTAGTTTGTAATGAATGAATTTATTCAACTCCATACTAGTTTGCCATGAATGAATTTATTCAACTCCGCAGTTAAGAAGTTGGGGTAACCTGTTTGTGTCATTTGAAACACAACATTCAAAAGTTTGCTACAGATTGAACTTTTGTTATTGATCAGAGTTGATTAGCTCCTGCAACACACAGTAACTCTAGTTGTTTAGTTCGCAGAAGGCTTATCTGTTGTCTATTTGTGGCAGTTGCTGAGAATTTCGAATGTAATACTTTGTTGTTTAGACCTACAATTGCAGATTGGCATTTTCAGGTTGTAGCCAGCATACTGGTACCCCCCACCATTTATGACTTATTTTGCTATCTTTGATTATATGCTAGAGTTTCCTATGTTCCCTTTTTATGGTTTACGCAGCAAGTCATGTTTAGCTTAAGTTAACTTTCGATTTATTTTAATCTAAGCCGGATTATTTTATGGAATGAATTGATTGTACTGTATTGCCTATATACATGGATTTCTTATACCAAAATCATAACTGAGTATGTTAATACTAGGTTAATCTTGTTTTCAGCATAAGATATAGTTAGTATCATGTTTCAGTTTTGAATGATCATGATTAAGGAACTGATATTTCAACATCCTTTACTTATCACTGGCTTGTTTTATTTTCTGTTGAGAACAAGTTTACATCCCTGTGGACCTAGTTCTCTTATAGTGTTTTTATAATGCTGGTATTCCATAGTTTTCTTATTCTTGGATACCTTGTCATGTTACTTTTTGTCATAACCGATCAGTATGGTTCCCCTTTCCCATGGTTTAAAAAGGCGTTTGTGGGGCGCGCTTTAAGGCGCTTTTTTGCGCTTCAGGTCCTAGGCGCTTCTAGAGCGCCGCTTTACGAATTGGTTTATATTAGAAAGTGAAAAGTCGGCCTTTGAAGCCAAGTAGGGCCTGTTTCACGTTTTCTAACTAAATACTACTAAACCTAATTTATAGGGCATGGTGATCATGATGACGATGACTATCTACATGATGATATGAATGATGCAGACCTTCGTGGCTAGTATATTTAAATAGCTCTTGGGTAGAATATGCAATATCAGTATGCCATATGCTTAGTTAGTATAATTGTCCCTTTCATTATGTCTGAACTTCGTAGTTTTCTTTTACTAGGTTGATAACTTCTTATTTTTGTATAGTATTATATATTTCAAAAAGCTCGCTTTACGCTTTGGTATGAGAGCGCTTCGCCCCACACTTTCGCTTTTTAAAACCTTGCCCTTTCCCTTACTGCAATTCTGCAAAGATGAGAAGCCTATCTGTTTCAATGTGCCTGCCGTTCGGGTTATGTCAGCTGACCAGTGTGAACTGCTGCTCAAACGTGTAGTTAAAGATAATCTAGCAAATAAGATTTCTTTCAAGGACCGTGTACCGATTGCTAGTGATTTAAATCTCACATTAGAACAGTTAATATTTTGATCTGAGCCTGTTCGTTATCTAATATTCACATCGAATCCTTTTTACCAATCACCACCTGCTTCCAAAGGACTTTCTACTTCTATTTAATTCTCAGGTTTTCATATAGCACCCACCCTAATATCCTGTAAGGTAAAGAATGAAAGAGATATTTCGAGAGAGAAACAAACCTATAACTGAAGGTCTTCGATAGTTTAATGCTCTGTCACGTTCCAAGCGTTTTTTTATCTTTCCACTTGAAAAGAGAAGACATATTTTAGCCTTCTAATTCTTCTTCAATATCATGTATAATGCTTGCAGGTGCTGCGTGTCTCTAATGATAAGAAACGGTCGCGTCTTCCTAGATTCCAAACAGATTTCAATAACCACAAGCCGGATTCTCTACCAGAAAGAAGTAAATGCAGATCTCCTAAAAGGAAGAAAAGATCCAAAACAAAGTCGTCAAAACATAGAAAATCTGTAAACCACGAATCAGGTCTGTTAAAAAGCCGCTTACCTGAAAGTAATTGTGAGCATATGGAAGAAGAAATTGCTAGTGGCGAGGAAATGCAGAATTATGGTGGAAAACGACTAAAAAGAACCAAGTGCCATAGCCTGTCTGAAAAGTTCCTTAAGCTTAATGAAGGAATCAGTGTCCGCTGAGGGGCATATGAATCCCTGGCAGTTGCCAATGCTGTAGAACTCCTAAAGCTTGTGTTTTTGAGCATATCAACTGCACCTGAGGTGCCGACTTTGCTGGCAGAGACTCTGCGGCGTTATTCCGAGCATGACCTATTTGCAGCTTTTAATTACCTCAGACAAAATAAATTCATGGTAATGTCACCACACAATTCGAACTTCAATTTCATGTCACTGAATTTCAGGTTCAGGAATATCGCTGTTAACAACTTCGGATAGGAAGTTTTAAAATTGATATAGATCTACGTCACTGCTTACCCTGTTATCCTTCATTTATAAGGTTAAAGTAGATTTTATGATATGATGATGTATATAACCTAGTTGTGTGAATGCACGAGTTTAGTTCTGGAAACTATTGGAGTTGCAAATGTACACCATATGACCATATCCATCTAGGGAATGTGAGTTGTTTGTAAACTTTAATTCAAAACAGCTGATTAGGCATGTTTATGTGATGTTAATTACAGCTTTATCGGTGTGATGTAAGTTCTCATTGGAAGTTATTGTACAGGTGGGAGGAAATGGCAGTCAGCCCTGTGTACTATCTCAACAATTTGTGCAGAGTGTTATATCTTCTCCTTTTCCAGTTAACACTGGAAAGAGGGCTTCTAAGTTTGCCAGTTGGCTCTGTGAAAGAGAAAATAGTCTAATGGAAGAGGAGATTCATCTTAGTGCTGATTTACAGTGTGGTGACATTTTCCATTTGTTAGCTTTAGTTTCTTCAGGAGAGCTGAGCATTTCACCATGCTTGCCGGAGAAAGGTGTTGGAGATGTTGAGGAGAAGAGAAACTCTAAAAGAAAAACTTATGAGGATGAAATATGTAATAGCGATCACGTTAAGGGGGATTGTTGCGTTCGCCGAGAGAAAGGTTTTCCTGGTATAAATGTATCCTTAATCCGTGCAATAATTCCGAGAATTGACTGTGGGGAAGTTTCAAACGATGGAAAGATTCGCACACGTGCATCCCGGGTCCATGAAAATGAGCAATCCATCTGTACGGCAACGGGTATTGGTGGTGATGGCTCTTTTGTTTCTGCGAAGCTAAATTCACGAAATGATGTTGGCAGTTCTGCTGCATCATCAGTGATTGTCGATGAATCCCCATGGAAAGCTGTAGCTGATTATGGTGAATATTTGGTGTCTAATCTATCTGATAAAGATCGAGTGGGCCCTTTGTATCCTGAAGTCTTCCAGAATCTTCATTCCGCTATTCTTAAATCTGGTGACCAAGGGTTGAAAATGCTGGAGATTTCCAAGGTTGCAGCTATTAGGGGTATTTCCTATATCTCTTTCGGCAGTTTAATCTCCTTTTCGCGTACTAGGCTGGTGATAATTAATAGTTGAAATGGGTATAGAATTAGGTGTTGATGACAAAATTACTTAACTAGAAATTCAAGAATTATGTTTCATTCTTTATTTTTGGGGATATTAATGGCATAGGGATCAATATCTTCATTTTTCAGGGGAAAAGATGGCTGAGCTTGTTGTAGATGTGCATCAAGCATTTGGATTAGCTATGAGGGTAAGATTCTATGTTGCTCATAGCTATTTGAAAATATATTTGCAATTTGCTTATGAAGACCAAATGAAGTTGACCAAGCTGTATAATACAGGTCAATGGATACGACGATGTTCATGTTGTTGATACTTCATTTCGTTCGAAGTACTTTTTATCCTCTGCTGATGGTGGTTATCCGTACGTAAAGTCTTCCCCACACTGGAAGCGTCCAAGGACAAGTGATGTCAATTATTTGACAACCTCACAAGAATATTGGCAAAAGGATGTTACTAACATGGAGTCTGATGATGTGCATAAAGTAACTATGCTGAATCTACCCGAAGAGGTTTCTCAACTCTCAGCTGAGCGTCAATCTCATGAAGTTAATGTTACATTTCAAGCAACTGCGCAGGTCGAAGCTGTTTCTTCAGAATGGCAGAGAGAAAATTCCACATGCACAATGACTATGAGTGATTCTCATTCATTTAGACCCATATTGCCGTGGATAAATGGTGATGGAACAACTAACCATATTGTCTACAAAGGACTTACAGGGCGTGTCCTTGGAATGGTGATGCAAAATCTGGTATACTAGAGGTACGTAATCGATATCTACCAAAACATAGAAGTAGAACCAGATTAATTAGACTGCTCGTCACTTACTCTGTAATCACCTATATATATAGTTTCTAATGCATGTTAGTTCAGATAGATGGTAAAAGTTCACAGTACATGTTTATAATTGTTTTAATTGGATGTGGAATTTGAATGCAATAAGTCAAGAACGAATTTTGTTGCTTTTTTAGTACTTGGCTTTTGATGTAGTTTTGTAGTGGTAAGTAAAGTGTTCGTTGCTCGGACTTGAAAAGATTTTTAAAACAAAAATGTATACAAAATTTGTCACAGGATCAAGAGATACTAGGACTCAGGATTCCACCAATTCTTATACTCATGCGAAACAACTATTAATTTTAGACAATTATAGCTTATATTGATAACAAATGTCGACTCTTTTCTTTGCGAAAATAGATTTTATAAAGTATTAGATGTAAATCATAAGCATGATGCATCAAGAGTTCCTAGACTAAGCATACATCATCAGATAAAATCACAAATAATCAAGAAAAATCATAAATCAACTCATAATAGTGCAAATAGTCATAAAAGAATTAAATAGAATTACTCATGCATAAAGAATGGTTTCCTCCATCATCCCAGTATTGGGGTTTAGCTACTCATAATAATCATGTTCTCAAAATACATGCTTGATGCTCAAAATATGATTAAAAGAGTGGAAAATATAAAACAATGAAACTACGACCCTCTATAAGCGTCCAGAGAAGAACGATACGTACTGCTGCTGAAGAACAATACTTCAGCGCTGTTGTTGAATAACGACGCAAGTCTGCTGCTGCTAGCACTGTTTGAAGAACGACGGCCCTGGAGGGTCCGTTCTTCGTCTTCTTCTTCCTCCTCGAGCAGCAGCAACAACAGCAGGAAACTTTTCCTGCAACTCCTGTTCTTCGCTCCTCCGGTCTCTCTCTGGTCCCTGCTCGACCCCAAACACTTGATAATCTTCTCTCACTTCGCACCAGCCTTTATATACCCAATCAGCTCCAAAAATCCCGAGAAAATCTCTTCTTCTTCCTTTTTCCAAGTCACGGCTTTTCTTTTCTACACGGCTGCTGATCCTTGTTCAAACTCTTCGTACGCGTCTTCTGTTGTTACCAAACTTTCCCAAGATATAAGGGAATCGAATAAGAGAAGATATCCCCCCTAATCCTCCACGCAATTGCCAAAACTGGACCCAACAGAATCCCGTGAAAACAGCATTCCCTGTTGAACTTTGTTCTCTTTTCACAACTTATCCATCCCAATTTGCTTCGTGAAATCACTTACACTATCCATGTTTAGCTTAATCACGTTCATCCCAACTGTTTCCAGCGATTGAATCTCTTCAAATCTGCTCCAAAATTCGAACCCTAAAAATTGTTCTTCGCTGCCCATAGTTTCCCGCCAAAACGAATGTTTGAAAACGTGAAGAAATGTGACCTTCCCCTATCCAGTCCCGGTCTCCCTTTAGCAGATGCCTGGAAATGGGTCACCCCTTAGTAATTAGGTTACCCCTTACCCAAAGTGAGAGTCCGTATAGTAATTTTCTCCCACGAGCGCAAAAACCACTTTTTAGCCAATTTCGCCGCAAAAGCTTATTTCTCCAAAAATACCTACAGGGACATAAAAAGCCATAATAAATATAAAATCGAGCACTAACAATATATACAATTGAGATTATATAAGACACAAAAATGTGCCTTTCAAATACCCCCAAACTTATTATTTGCTAGTCCTCGAGCAAATCAAATAGAAAATAAAATCCTAACTCACTGTCGCAGACATCGTCGGTTGCATTTAGCATATGCAATAAGCCTTTAAACCCCTAGGTGTCCCTAGTGGCCGAGTTATAGTCTCGGGAGGGCGTACTAGAGACATACCCACAAAACCTTTATACTCCAAACCCTAGCTATCTACGCAGAACCTTGGAAAGCACTAAAGAATCTCCTTGGTTGGCATACTTATTGACTACAGGAGGAAGTACCCTGATGCGAAATTCCAATTGATGTACACGAGTTTGCACTCAAGCATACTAAAATTCATAAAGTGACAGAGCTCTACTCAGATAGTCGCACTATGGACATCAATATCCGGAGTCAAAACTAATCACATGGATAGATTAAGAGATGGATATAGAAAAACGTAGATGGTTTTGATGTTTACTAAGTGAACGGCGTTTCCCATATATGTCTGAAGGCCTCCGCCAAAATGAACCTATCCTAATGGATTGAGATATTAGTCTGACTAATATCAACACACTAGCATATACAAGGGAACCAGTGGTCAATAACCTAACTCTAGGTCAACACAACTGGCATATACAAGGGTACCAATGGTCGACTTTATTGAATTTATTCCTTTTGATCAAATGGTCTGGTCTCAATTTTTATTTTTTCAACTTTTTGGTAACTACCATTTTTTTTTTTGTATCTCAATCACTCTAATTCACCCTAGTATTGGTAACAACTTGAATCGTGAGCCCCACCTAATCACTTAGAGAAACATAGTTTAAAAACAAAATAAAATAAAAATAGAAGTGAAAAGGACTCAACGAGATATGGTGAAACTATCATGTTATTTCTAACACCTGAGCTCTGTGCTTTTATGAATAGACTCTTCTAGATGTTGCCATCTAATCAGATTGGTTCCTCAACTCCTACAATCAAAATGCTTCCATCCACTTAGATTGGTTAGTGCCATCCTTAATAGGCATAAATTTCTAGGCTCTGGAGTTTATTTATTCATACTGCAACTAAATAGTTTCTCCCATACCCCCAAACTTAAATCTAACATTGTCCTCAATGTTTTAAAGATGAAATTAAAAGCATGAACAAGGAGAAACTGTTACCATTTGAAGCAAAAGAGATAAGGAAAGATATTACCGTGTCGCATGAATGTTGGGTTACCTCCCAAGAAGTGCTAAGTTTAAAGTCTTCAGCCAGACTTAGGAAAAGATTAGTCAACTCGAACCATAAAGTAACAGACGAAATAACTGCGGGTCTTTAAAACCAAAAAGAGCTGACAAAAGAAAACTGCAGTGAACCAAGAAAATGGACAAGAATAGCATGCCCTTACCTAGTTTCCTGATAACTATCGCTAATTGCGGTCCAGGTTCAGGTTCTATGAAAGGGTCTAAATAGAATATTTTCATTGGCTGCGTTTCTTCATAGATGGGATCCGAATCACTAGATCTTAGAGTCTGTAGAAACTCAAATATGATCTTAGAAGCGCACAATAATAACCTAAATAACTGAGGATCCTCTAAGTCAATAATATTTGACTTACAAAATTGACCACAATGAGAGTAGTGGTCACTCTTAAGCAAATGTGTCGATTCTAATTTCCTAAAGCATTTAGGTTTAGTCTCACAACTTAATGTTCGACACATTTGGAATATAAACATTCCCACATTTGGAAGAAAACTATTTGGTGGGAAAACAAAGTCAATCTGGGTATCATATCATGGGCAAACCACATCAACCAGAGGATGGGTTTCTAACGACTGAACTTCTTCCTGGACATCATTAGGTTCGGGAAAACGAGTATGAAGGTAATCTTGTAAAATTGTCGAGGCAGAGATATCAAGTCCTAAGTGAAGGGAATCTCTGAGAGTTAAAGGTAAGGCACTAGGAAGGTGATAATCACCCCCAAACTTAGAGTTTTCAGTGTCTCTAGATAGACTAGTTACAGTCTCCCTAATTTCTGGATCATTAGATTCTTGAAAATGGTCAATTGATTCTTCTAATTTATTATCAGGTAGTGCATCTTTACTCATCTCTACGGGTATATCTTCTTCATCTAATATTATTGTTTCTAAGTCGCTAGACTCTAAAACAACATTTTCGGAATAAACTCGTTCCTCTAAACCACTATCGGCTTCGTAATCAAAAGGAAAAACTACATCGTCTAAAACGATGGTATCCCTAATCAAATCCTCGTCCTTTTGAATAGGTGAATAATCATAAAAATTATTTGGATTTGAACTAGAAATAATATAATCATTATAAAGCTCAATTGGATTAATAAATTCCTGATCACTATGCCTACATATTTCAGATTCTTCATTACTACTATCCTCATCATCATAATAGTACAAAGATGATTGAACCTTATCTAAATAAGTAGTGTCTTTTATTCTAGCCTCGTCCTCTAAATTAGGCAAATATTCACTATTGATATCAAGGGTAGAATTAGAAACCCTATTTTGGAAATTTAGATTATTTCGAGCAGCATTAGCCAACTGTTCATTTTCTGCCTCTAGACGTGCCTGAATTTCACTGAGCATAACACTTATACGTTCACCACTCTCGTTTATCATCTCATAATATCGTGTACACTCTTCTTTTGAACTATTCATTGCAACTAAACATTTATACGTCCTTTCAATCCGTTGTTGGGTCTCTTCTAGAGATGAAACAGGTTCAGAAATATCATAATCAGGACTAGTTTCCAAAACGAGTAACCAGTACTACAGTGTTCCTGATTTTCTTGCTCGTAAGACCAATTCGCGTGTGGATAGTAATTGGGCTCACCATGGTCATAAAACTGATGATGTCCATATTCAAATTCAGGTCGATACTCATTGTATTGGCTTCTATCATACCAGTTCGACATTCTTAATTGCAAGGAAATTCTACACAACCACAAACAAGGCCGACTCGACTTCACCAAAGCAAGCCTAAAGATTTCTAGCAAACAAAAAGCATGATGGCTCCACTTAGATTGTTTCTAGACTAGCTTCTATCTCTCGAAGGGGAATTCGTTACAGTTTGAGCAAACCCCTCTATATCAATCCGAGCTAATGTGAGGAGAGGGAAGCTCAGTGGAGCTTTGATACCCAAGGCCTCACCGGCGTTACAAGGCGGCTTGTTTCAACTCCCAGAAGTCATCATGAACTTTGAAATTGCTTAAAAGGTAACCAACATCCTTCGGAAAATTTTCCTAACAAGCTCGATACCCTATAGGTCTCTTTTTAATCATATTTTAAAGCTTGGGTTCGCGTTAGGTTTTGTTTTCCTAAAACGGGCAAGAAGGGAGCGGTGATGAAATACGAACCCTTATCTTGTTTAGGCCAGGCCTTTCCCTTTACTAGGAATATAAAAACAGTCTGGTTCGTCCTCAAACAATTATCACCTTAAGGAATACAGTAACCCGCTTGCAGGAGATTCGCGAGTGTTTCGGTTGGACTTACCTCCCGTACCAGACGGGCGATGAACCGTTGTAGTCGACTCGGGCCACTGACTCCGATGTCAATGTACGAACCCGAGGGGCCGAGACGATATAGTAATCGTCGTCCTTCCCTGCACACAGTTTGTATTTAAGAGTACCCTTCCGTAGGGTATAAAAAAATGTCCAATGTCCAAAAATAAAGAATAAAGTCCAAAGAAAAGTCTAAAAATTACAAAAAATTACGAAAAATAAAACCCTATGTACAATTTCTAAAAAAATAAATAAATAAAAAGTTATATACAAAACTTCTTCATCACTCCTTTTGGATTCCTCTATTCTTTCGCTCTTTGGCTTCGCTTTTCTTTTCAACACTTTCTCTTTTCCTTTTAGCGAAGCTCCGAGTCTGAAAGCAAACAAAAATACTAAAACGGGTAAAAAAGAACAAAAATAATAAAAATAAATAAATAAACCTAAAAACAAATCTATAAACAAGTCTGCGTCGGCGGCGCCAAAAATTGATGTAGTTTTGTAGTGGTAAGTAAAGTGTTCGTTGCTCGGACTTGAAAAGATTTTTAAAACAAAAATATATATAAAATTTGTCACAGGATCAAGAGATACTAGGACTCAGGATTCCACCAATTCTTATACTCATGCGAAACAACTATTAATTCTAGACAATTATAGCTTATATTGATAACAAATATCGACTCTTTTCTTTGCGAAAATAGATTTTATAAAGTATTAGATGTAAATCATAAGCATGATGCATCAAGAGTTCCTAGACTAAGCATACATCATCAGATAAAATCACAAATAATCAAGAAAAATCATAAATCAACTCATAATAGTGCAAATAGTCATAAAAGAATTAAATAGAATTACTCATGCATAAAGAATGGTTTCCTCCATCATCCCAGTATTGGGGTTTAGCTACTCATAATAATCATGTTCTCAAAATACATGCTTGATGCTCAAAATATGATTAAAAGAGTGAAAAATATAAAACAATGAAACTACGACCCTCTATAAGCGTCCAGAGAAGAACGATACGTACTGCTGCTGAAGAACAATACTTCAGCGTTGTTGTTGAATAACGACGCAAGTATGCTACTGCTAGCACTGTTTGAAGAACGACGGCCCTGGAGGGTCCGTTCTTCGTCTTCTTCTTCCTCCTCGAGCAGCAGCAGCAACAGCATGAAACTTTTCCTGCAACTCCTGTTCTTCACTCCTCCGGTCTCTCTCTGGTCCCTGCTCGACCCCAAACACTTGATAATCTTCTCTCACTTCGCACCAGCCTTTATATACCCAATCAGCTCCAAAAATCCCGAGAAAATCTCCTCTTCTTCCTTTCTTCCAAGTCACGGATTTTCTTTTCTACACGGCTGCTGATCCTTGTTCAAACTCTTCGTACGCGTCTTCTGTTGTTACCAAACTTTCCCAAGATATAAGGGAATCGAATAAGAGAAGATATCCTCCCTAATCCTCCACGCAATTGCCAAAACTGGACCCAACAGAATCCCGTGAAAACAACATTCCCTGTTGAACTTTGTTCTCTTTTCACAACTTATCCAGCCCAATTTGCTTCGTGAAATCACTTACACTATCCATGTTTAGCTTAATCACGTTCATCCCAACTGTTTCCAGCTATTGAATCTCTTCAAATCTGCTCCAAAATTCGAACCCTAAAAATTGTTCTTCGCTGCCCGTAGTTTCCCGCCAAAACGAATGTTTGAAAACGTGAAGAAATGTGACCTTCCCCTATCCAGTCCCGGTCTCCCTTTAGCAGATGCCTGGAAATGGGTCACCCCTTAGTAATTAGGTTACCGCTTATCCAAAGTGAGAGTCCGTATAGTAATTTTTCTCCCACGAGCGCAAAAACCACTTTTTTAGCCAATTTCGACGCAAAAGCTTATTTCTCCAAAAATACCTACAGGGACATAAAAAGTCATAATAAATATAAAATCGAATTGAGATTATATAAGACACAAAAATGTGCCTATCATCTTTTTTATTTATTGAGGACAGATTTTAGGAATACCTAGTTAAATAAGGAGTCCTACTTTTTTGCTGTTTTTGTACCGCGTGCCTGCAACATGCTAATAACGCCTGACTTGTAACTTGGGAAAATTCTTCTTTGGGATTATGTTGAAATTGCAGTCAATGCCACCGTGTAGTCGTCTGGGTCAAGGAAACTCTGACATTCTCTATATAAAAATAGGGTTTTTTCGAGTGTTGTGGTTAACCGGAGCTTGTGGTTGATTCTGGCTCCACCATTTAGAATTGCAGCCAATAGAATTAAAGTTGAATATTTTTTCTCCACAATATATATTTGGGGAAAAATATTTCTAGTCCAATTTTACTTTTTTGTATATCACAAACCGATCGATAAGATTGCATATATTAGGAAACCATAATCGGTTATAAAAAGAATGAATTACACAAATAACCTTTTACTTTAAATTAATTAAACCAAGGAAACATTAATTTTTCCTAAAGAATAGTTATAGTTAACGTGATAAACCATAACTCCTAAAAAAATCTCCCATATCTACCTCTCAGATTTTAGCCATGATTGCATTTTTAGTTAAATGTAATCCGTAACTAACCCTTTTTATTAACTTTCGTAAAAAAAAAAGAAAAAAAACTAACCTCAATTAACTACCTTAAAATCCTCTCCTAAATCATTCTTAAAAAA
>NC_039361.1:50864851-50941743 GCF_003573695.1 Papaver somniferum | reverse complement strand
CAAAATGGTAAAAAAAAAAAAAAAACTCTAAGTATCAACGACAATGGAGAAAATTCCACTGATAAAAATTCAAGTTTTCAATTGAGTTATTCTAATTTTCATAAATTGATAAGAAAAATATAAGAAAATGTCGATTATCACTTTTAAAAAGAACCTTGAAAACTGGAGAGTTTTAGACAGGTGAAATTCGCAATCTTCACAAATAAAATACGAACATTTGAAAATTTTATTTTTCACAAGTAAAGAACGTATGAAACTTTGAGTTTTCACGAAGTTGTAATTGTGATAATTTTGATATAAACTTATTGTCTCTCATAATTTTCAAAAGTTAAGATAATAGAAAGCCCTAAAAAAAATCAACAAAAATAAGAATTAGTGTTGAAATTCAGTTAATTAAATACTCCCTTTGTTCTTTGTTAATAGGCCAGTTTTGTTTTTAGGGAAATTTAGGAAATTAAGAGAACTAATCATTGAAAGTGGTCCTCATGACACTTGTCAATAAAAGAAGTAAAGTGAAATGATCCCCATGACACTTGTTAGCAAAAGAAGTAAAGTGAAGTGGTCCACATGACACTTGTCATCAAAACAAGTTAAGAGAAAAGTGGTCCCAAAAAATTAAAATAACATTTGACTTTCTCAATTAGGAAACTGACCTATTTTTTTGAAACTTTTATTTATAGAAACTGACCTATTAAAAAAGAACGGAGGGAGTAACATTTTTAATCAATCAGATCGAGTATAGATGACAAAGAGTGCTTCAAAAATATTGTAGATATGCAAGGATGACCTATAACTGATGGTGTATATCATCACTGGTATCTGACCAAAATTAAAAAAAGGGAGGAAACCCATGGATTCATGGTAAGACATACGTTTAATTCCCACTTGTGTATTGCTGATTCTCTTTGTCTCTTTCACTTGTATAGGTAACAACTGCAACAATAAACTTATTAATGGTGATCCGGTATTTACTATTGTGTTTATAGAGGAAAGAGAAAAGCATAACTTAACCAAAATAGACATCATCAAATAATGGTTACAAATTGACCTAAATAAACGTTACAAACCCACAAAAAGCGCCATTACCAATTATTTATGGAATTTCTTTTAAATCTTTTTTTTGTGTGTTAATTGTACGGTTGAATAAAGGCTAATTTACTCCGCTTAAAATGTGAAAATATAAACTCAATTTAAAATTACTAATCCTAACGGTAGATCTAATCTTTTGGGCTGTATATGTGTGTAATCTTAATGATGGGTTATTAGAAGAGAGAGGATTCAAATTTGGGTTTCTCAGAAATTTCCACATATATATTTTCAGCCAATCACATTTAAGGAAAAATATTACTTGACAACTATCTTACAAGATCTTACAAATTTCCAAATTCATTATATCAAAGAATAAAATAAAGTCACATCATAATATATTATATCCATCATGATTACATCAACAAATTATATGATCATAAATGATTTAAGAAAAAATGTTCAATGTCCAATGTCCGGTTACACCTCTTATAATTATGAAAAAAAAAAACATCCTAATTACAATTCCAATTAATCAACTGATATCTAAATTAACTCTAATTATGATATCCAATTACAATTCCAGTGAAATAAAAAAAAATTGATAATTTTTGAAATATAAGAAAAAATACATAGAATTGTGAATACTTACCATTAGACAAGAACCTTTGTACTCTTCCGCAAGAAAAATCTGTATACCAATCGTGTCCAACAATCGGAAAACAATACCGTTATTAGAAAATTGTGATTTACAATACATGATATTAAGCAAGATTTTGTGAAAGAGAGCACAAAAAAACTTAGTAAACGAAAAGGAAGAAATTTCAATTTTATTTTTTTAGTATTGTTTATTCCATACCAAGAAATGCAAAAATTAGAAAAAAGAAAAAGAAAAATCCATTTTTAGACATGTAGAAAATTTTCATTATTTTTTAATCAAATACCGCAACAAGTAAATGTGGTAATCTAATTAAATGTGGTAATCCTGAAATGTTAAAATTTTCTATAAATTTTTTGCCCACAAGAGTAAATAAAAATATTGTGATTTTATTGTTATTTTTAATCTAAGTGTTTATTCAAGATATTGAGTGCGCACCAAAAAAGGATATGCTGATTAATCCAAATGGTAGAAAATATTATATGACAAGGAAAATTTGAGATTTCCTTGGCTTGAGCTCACTGGGAAATGACACAGTAGGAAACAAAAATATTGAAAATTCTATATATTAATATTATTTCCAAAATACACTTCTTTTAATTATGGATTTGGTTTCTCAATATAAAGCATGCAGAGGATAAACGAAACTCATTGTTTCGACGCCACTTGGAAGGCTCTGATTTTTAATTTTTTTTTCTCGATTAGTGGTTTTGTTGTCTAATCTACGTCTGTTCTTGCTTTGCAGATCTACGTCTATTGTTACTTTGTTGGTTTCTTCGTAGGCGTAGTCGACTGGAACGGTAATAGAAATAGATTGTCGCATAACAAAATCGGTAAATATCTGTGATCTCTGTAATTTGTTTCAAATCTTAGTATATGCATATGATCTAAACAAACCTGTGTAAGTGTGAAATAACCATCTTTAAGAGATAGATTTTATATTCTTCTTTACCTATTTTTTATCTAGAGAGATAGATGGCGAATTATGCGACTTTACAACCATCGAGTAAAGCATATGGTGGTCTCAGATACTCCATCACTTTACAAGTAAGGTCTTTTTGAAGTTATTTTGGTGATTTTGATTCTTCTTAATTTGATTCAATTTGTTTGTTATTTTATTTGATGTTGTTGATAAAATCTCCTAATTTTGGTGGGGTGCAGTGGGTTCTGCTTTTGTTTGGGTGGTGGTTGATGTAGTTGAACTTCATTGTTACGATGAGAGCCTTTCAGAAAACCAATCTTTAAAGAAGAGACGGGTACCAGCATTAGCGGGGTATTTTTTGTTTTTTTTGCAATTTTTTTTTTTTTTTTGCAAATCTAAAAATATACTTGGCTATTTTTGTAGGTAGAACCATGGTATCTCTATTGCTTCTTATGCTCAATATCACTGAGTGAAGATTCCATTCGCTCATACAATAGTATGAGTTTCTTCATTTGCTAACAGGTTAACACATAATGTGTTCTATTTCACTGGGAGTCCTTATCAGTACCAACAATGTAGATGTTGTGTTATCTTGGATTCGTAAGTACTGATACAAATAACTACTCAAGTGGGATTTTCGTGCTTTATACAGTAAGATCATTTGGATGACAAATGTAAAGTGCAGTGACATTATATTTTGATAGCTCTACAATTTATCGAACTTTTTGAATTTATATTTTTAAATAATATTATTAAGAGGTTGTCTAGATATTCCATCCATGAAAAAGAAATCTGTGAAAGAAGTAATAATAATACAGCAACAAAACCCTGATTGCAGCCAAACAATAGAGATTTTCTCATATATTCTTTTTCTCTTCTTATTTCTTATATTAATGAAGCGAAGATGGCACCTTAGACATCTGAAGGTACAATTATATGGAATGATGCCCTTGGAAACTTGACGTGGGATGCTATTCAACTCTTGGTCTTCAGCTGCTTGCAATTGCTTGAAAAGCACCTCCACAAGCATCGTTGGGATTGAATATGTCAATATATCACCTCACTCCCAAGCAAGCGGTGTTGACATCCGTTACAATTTTACTGACTGCACGAAGTACGTCATTATGTTTTTGGTTATACATCTCAGGTATCTGCCGTCGAAATTATAATTTCTTAATATAAATGATGAAGTTGCTCAAAATTCAGAGTTGATGATTTAAATATATCTTGCTTAAAGTTTTGTTCTAAATATTCGCTAATGTGGAGAATGCTCTGAATCAAGTGGTGCAATCATTGGTTATTTGTGGTATACATATATTCAAGCTAATATGTAAGCAATAATAGTAGATTTTTCAAGGCAAGAGAAGCAAACACCATCAGAGATAGTTATGTACGAAGGTTTATTTTCAACTGTGCATCTATCTCCATAGATTCTGAAAAGGGATTTCAAAAGGATTATTGACGAACAAGAAACTAATGTATTTTGGCCCTCCATGTTGTTTTATGTATTCTTTGGTTTGTATTTGTGTCCATTTGAACTTTTTAGACCATGCAATATGTTTTCTGTTTTGTTTCTCCTTTGTGTATATCAATCTCCTAAAATGTGCTTAGCTATGTTGATGACTCAAAGGGGAGTACGTTGTTTTTCCAATTCTCCCACATCTGGCTTTGTCCCGTGTTGGTATCAACGATTATTGCGCTGTTAGTGAAGTCTCTAAAGTATTTGGTTATGTAACTTGAGTTACTTGAATATGAGATATTATTTTTTGCCAGGAAATCATTTAAAACAGAGTTGCTAAATGCCGTGGGATCTGTATGTGTAGTTAATTCTTCAAGGTAACCGAGACCATATCAGGGTTATCCAAAAATTGAAATGAAAGGTGGCATGTTTAATTAGTCTCTTGCAGCTCTGTTAACTTTGGTAATTAATTGGTCGCTGGGACCACATCATGGTGCTTCATCTCTACCGATACTGCAGTTAGCTATAAATGTTAGTCGAGAAAAAAAATATAGTACAAGTATAAACAAAGTAACAAGAAATAAAAGAGACTAGGAAGAAGTTAAGAAAAAAATCCCTTAACCAATAATAATCGACTCATGGAGGACATATGCTCTGGATCTACCTATCTATGAAAACAACATAGTTTTTACGTAATAGGTCTTATGCGTGCCACGAAAATTATTTTTGCATGGTTTATTTTCGTAGTTTGGTCTGTAAGTATTGTGAGTGTGGTATGTTAGTTTTTTAGACCTTAGTGACATTATTTGTGTCCTATAGACAGACTTTTTGAATTGTTGAATGATTGGTCTGTTGTTGTTTCTTCATCCTATTGAGATATTTTTGTCTCCGTGTCAGTTGACTCAAGTGGATACATTTCGATTTTCTTCTAATACGATACGAGTAATTGATGAATGTAAAGACTATGCACTATTGAATTTTGCAGCTGTGCACTTGATCATTTTGCTTCAGGTAATCAAAGACTCCACTATCTGGCATGTATTTTATCAACGTCATATAGTAAACACGCCAATTTAAGACGCCATTCGTGAAGTCAATATTTATCAGAAAATTATAGTAAAAGATAGACGCAATATTAATCAAGAGAATACAGTGATTGCATGTCCTTCTATGTTACACATAATTTCTTAGAACACTACATCGATGCCGTTGTTTTCATTTTCTGATGTTTCTGTAGCTAACAAAGAAACAAACTAAAAACGTCACCGTAAATTATAATCCAACAATCCTTTAACATCCGTACTTTTTGTATGTATCGTGGATCTTTTGACCATATCACTTTGGATGACACATCAAAATCTTTAGGTCGAGGATCTTCTACTGGAGCTTCTTTAGCAGTTCTCTTGGCTGTTCCACCCGAAAGTACCATACAATGAGATTATCATTAGCATGGACAACCCCGGAAGTAAAATTATCAAGTATTTCCCAATCCTTGGGGAATTAATTTTACCACTAAAATGTTAAGTTCTGTTTGCTAACAAAAGTTTTAGGGAACAAGCAACACATACTACGGAACCCAAGGGAACGTTGCATCAAGTAACTGTACCTTGCTTCAAAAAAAAAGTATTTGTACCACTACAACATATACAAAAGAAAAAAGATATGAAAGAAAAAAAATGGTTGAATTCAGCCGGGCATAGATCATGCGGAGATGCTACACCTACCGCGCATCTGTCCCGCAAGATATCCCGTTAGGGAATCAGACGGTTCCTGGTCACCTTCTCTGCATTGGGATTATAAGTGGGAGAAAGTGGGGCCCGTGTATGTGAGAGGTGGGATTTTCAGTCGGGAGAAAGGTGCGGTAGGGCAATCATTTTCGTAGATTATAACTCGAAATGGCATAAGAGTAGTTACAGACCTTCCCAGTTCAGAGTATGGCATATATAATATATTATCTCTTTTTAAAAAAAAAAATATTATTACTTTTTCATTTTAACCGAAAAAATAAACCAAATTGAAAAAATGATAATATTTATTAAATTTGTGAACATGGAAGAATAAAGTGTTGACTAAAATCACATAACCAAATTCTTAGAAAGAGATGAGAGGTTGATCTTTGTTTTTGGCACTGTTTTCCAGATGTATTTGTGTTAATAGTCTCCTTTTAACCTACCCTATTTCATTTGGTTTCAGGTAGTAAAGTGGATGCTTAAGTAAAGTGTGGAGTTGTGTGGCTCAATACACACATGTGAGTCATACATGGGGTAGCTAAAGATAGTCCCACATGGAGGAAGACAAGTTTCATATGGTGATATATAAGCTAGACATTCTCCCTACATAAAACCGAGGTCTTTAGGATTTAAAACCCCACACCTAGCCTCAAGATGGTCAAGTGGGGACATTATCGGTGCTATGTGGCCGTTTCCGGAGTAGGTGCGGCGGTCCGTAGAGGTCTTACAAAATGGTATCAGAGCAAGGTGGAGCTACCGGGAGTCAGGCTGAAGAGTGGTTATGGAATGCCAGTAGTCGGAAGGTCGCAGATGGAGTCGGGAAGCTCAAAGTATGAGTAGTGTTCCAAGAGCATCTGGTGACAGTAATCATTATTCTATTGGTAACAGAAGGAGGTGGCGAGGTGGTGTGTATTCTCGCCAAGGTGGAGATTGTTGGAGTTGTGTGGCTCAATACACACATGTGAGTCACACATGGGGTAGCTAAAGATAGTCCCACATGGAGGAAAACAAGTTCTATATGGTGATATATAAGCTAGACATTCTCCCTACGTAGTATCGAGGCCTTTTTTATTAAAACCCCAACCTAGCCTCAAGGTGGTCAAATGGGGACAATATCGGTGCTATGTGGCCGTGTCCGGAGAGGGTGAGGCGATCCGTAGGGGTCCTACAAAATGGTATCAGAGAAAGGTGGAGTTACCGGGAGTCAGGCTGAAGAGTGGTTATGGAATGCCGGTAGTCGGAAGGTCGCAGGTGGAGCCGGGAAGCTCAAAGTATGAGTAGTGTTCCAAGAGCATCTGGTGGCAGTAATCATTGTCCAATTGGTAGCATACGGAGGTGGTGAAGTGGTGTGTATTCTCGCCAAGGTGGAGATTGTTGGAGTTGTATGGCTCAATACACACATGTGAATCACACATGGGGTAGCTAAAGATAGTCCCACATGAAGGAAGACAAGTTCCATATGGTGATATATAAGCTAGACATTCTCCCTACACAGCACCGAGGCCTTTTGGATCAAAACCCCACACCTAGCCTCAAGGTGGTCAAGTAGGGAAAGTATCGGTGCTATGTGGCCGTGCCCGAAGAGGGTGCGGCGGGTCGTAGGGATCCTACGTAAAGGACAAGCCACAATGGTCGGAAATTATGGCCAGCGGGCAAGAAGAAGTACACATCATGTGAATGTGTGTATATATACCGTATCTTATGATATATATATTTTTTACGAGACAGGATGAGGGATACCATGTTAGAAATTATTATTGCAGTATTAAAGCTCGAAATAACCATAACTCAGCCAAATTTATTACAAATGTTATATATGCATTTTTTTTTTTTGTAGATATTAATCCCAAATTATCCGGTAGTTTTTAGAGTCATCACTTATTGAATTTTTTTAGTGATATTATTTTTAATGAAATAAATTTTAAAATATGTATCCAATGTCTTATCGCGAGAAACATACTCGTGCATCACACGGGTGTAAAACTAGTGTTGTTAAAAGAATGGACAGTACATTTAGGATTAGTTAGCTGTTGGGTTTTAACGTTTGCTTTGTAATTGTGGCAGAATGACCTTATCCAACAGATGAACACATTGAATCCCCAGGTATGTTAAATATTCATGACATTATTCGCTTTTTTGCCTTCCCCTCGTGGTATATAAACCAAAAACTAATACACGTATTGAAATCATTGACAGAACTGTAGAAAGCTGTTGGAGTTGATGGTTCTTGATAAACACCTCATTGTGAAGAAAATGTACCAAACTACTTCGGCTGGGCCTCCTGGTACATTATTGAGCCTCTTCTGTGAGAGTTTCAAGAAATCGGAGTCGATATGTAGAGAGCATTTCTTGAACCATAATATTGGGCATACCAAAAATTTTATAGGCATACAAAGTCATTTTCCTAACCAGAGTGTATTGATAAGGGGTGTCTAATGGGTATGCAATGACCTATACACCGTTAAACACTTCGAAAATATTGATTTATAGGATTTAGGTTCGGCTGACTCGTGTTGATGAGTTATCAGCCGAACTTCCCGCTGTAGACTGAATTCTTTCGATCTTGTTTTGATCATAACTTCTTCGTCCAATGTCGGAATGACCTCATTCTTTTTGCGTTATCTTCGTATTTTCATTCTCTTGAAGATGAAGATAAAATCTACTTGATTTTAGTGGGTTAAAATCTACGATTTTCATTATATAAGTTGAACCATTAACATTTTTTATTCCTGAACTCTCAGGAAAAGGTTCGGCTTACATCTATGAGCCGACCCATTGATGAACAGTTCGGCTTACATCTATGAGCCGAACCTCACATAATTTTTCTTCCAGATCACACAGGACTAGGTTCGGCTCATTATGATATTTTTAAACTATCCGAACTAGTTGGTTCGGCTCATAACAATAACACTTTCAGCTTGCCGAACTGTTCATTAGTTGTCAATATCCAGGTTTCAGATCAAGGTTCGGCGCATAATTTAGGTGAGTTGTGAGCCGAACCTAGGTTCGGCGCATAATATAGTTGCGTTGTGAGCCGAACCTAAGTTCGGCGCATAATGTTGTTGTTTTTTAAGCCGAACGGTTCTTCAAATTTTCAGCCTGAAAGTGTATATGAACAGTTCGGCTGATACGATTTTCATTATATAAGCCGAACCATTAACATTTTTTATTCCAGAACTCTCAGGAATAGGTTCGGCTTTCTAGGAAAATTTTATACAAGCCGAACTAGTGTCTAGCAAATGTTCGGCGCATACCTAAACAGTTTCAGCTAGCCGAACTGTTCATAAAGGGATCAGTTCGGCTCATAAATGTAAGTCGAACCTTTTCATCCTCCAATGGTTTGGGAATCATTGGTGTAGTTGATGTGCATTTTCCTAGGTTTTTTAGATGATATATGACCCTCCTCATCCTCCATTGAATCAAGAATTAGAATTTTCTCACTTTCTCCTTCTCTTTCTCTCCTTCTTAACCAAACCAAAACTTTGATTTTTTTTTTCCTCAAATTTTTCATCTAAACAACTCTTATAATTCTGAAAATTATTTTAATCACTAAACAAAATATTTAATCACTAATCAAGATTATTAACACTAATACGTAAAGGGCAGATTTGTCAGTAAAAAAAAATTTGGGTTAAGGGTTATCTGATTTTGCTATTTCACAACCTTTTTTGTCTTCATTCAGTATGCCTTGGAAGATTTTGGTATGCCCTGGAAGATTTTGGTATGCCCAATATTATGGTTCCATTTCTTTGCAAACCCCATGAGTACCTCATTCTTATAGGAAACGCTCTTTCCATGCATCTAATCTAGTGTTTCTAATCAAAAAGAATCTCTTAGGTGTTCATCATTAGTTCTTGAGCCTTCATGATTTAGTAATTTCTTCTTCAATCAATATTTTTTGTGGCTGTTTAAGTAATGTTGCATTAAAAAACTTACTGCTTCCAAAAGTTACTGGTTAAGTAACAATGTCCGAAAGTACAAACCATGAATTAGGCAAAAAAAAATATATATATAGGCCTTGACATATCAAATTCTCCATTATATCCAAAGAAGATGGTTAGATGACACCTCCAATTAAAAATGATTTGATAAAATGTAGGACAAATTGTGGTCTCTTTATAACAATGATGAATTATTGTAAACAGTTGACTCTTCAGTTTAAGTATTTACGACTTGTGCTAAGCTAATCCATGAATTATTAACCTTAAAATGTTTGTTTATATATCAATAATTGTAGTTCAGTTGTCAACGGCAGATGATATATATATATACATCATATGCGACATTGTTTGGATGGCCAGAATCACCTCATCTATGGCGTCTGACAAATAATTGGTGAGACTAGTCATACATCATTACATCTGCCGCTTTGTCTCAGACAATTCTAAAGTTTTTTTAATTTCCTAATAAACATATACTCAGGCAAAACAAACACCAGATTTATTTATTGCAAAAGCCAAAAGATGGACTCTCGCGTAATCGAGATTTTCTTATTTCTAACACTGGAAAGGTTGCATATAAGCCATAAGGATCTATTATTTTTCGATACCTTCAGGCATTATTGTGATCGACCGAGCTAAAATAAAGTTCTCCAGTTTATAGCGTCTTTTGGGATCCCCAAGGTTCACTAACTCTAAACTGCAGACGTTGCTGGTCAAAGAGTCGAGCAGTTCTCGTATTTTAGTACTGAACAAATCAAAGGGACTTTAATTGTGTCAACACTCCAAGGTTAGGGGGTAATGCTTCTAATTCCACGCAAGAAATGAAGTTCAACCCCCTTAACTTGCTTGAATAGCACATGTTTTTCTGTTCGAGGAAATATCAAGAGACAATAATAGACGCTAGAGAGTCCCAATAATTGCGAGTACCTAGGTTGGTAAGACATCTGACAATGGTAGATATATCTAAAGTCAGCAAAACTTGTTGTAAACAGTAGAAAATTGCAAAAGGGTATGAATGTTGCGCTAAAATCCTGAGGAAGCGATTTGCACAGCTACACAATGGTACTCCAAATATTGCAAAGTACACAAAGTAAAAAAGAAAAGAGACAAGAATTTAACGAGGTTAAATCCTCGGGAAAAATAAGAGATTTATATATTATCGTTTGGGAGAAAACATATAAACCCTAAGAAAGAAAGAAAAATTTTTGGTGTGTTTTTCTAGGTTCTCTACTAGGCTATTTATATACACATAGGTAAGGAATAGGGTTCCATAACTTAGCTAATAAGTTCCTAGTCTTTAGGATCAAGAAAGCTAATTAAGAGTTATCTTAACTCTTAATCCTAATCTAACTTGGTGACCGACTAAAAATTGGGATAAAACCAACTTCCTCCACCGACTTCGTTTTGGCGTGAGTTATCCAAAAAAACTCAAAATCACGTCACCGACCTATATCCAACAATTCTCCACCTCGGATCATGCATTTATGCATGAGACGATCAATATAAGAAACCACCTTCGTCTTCCAACGTCGATTGCGCCATAAGCTGCCTATGTATCCTCTGCAAGGAATCAAACCGACCGTAGTTCACTCAATGTCCTTGCTAGAAGGCCTCCACCAGGTTCCTAAGAACCTCTACCCCAAAAGGTCTCACCAAACCGAAAGAATGTGGATCAATTTCGAGCAATGATGAAACTTGACCCCAGATACTACTTTCGTTAACATGCCAGCTGGATTGTCTTTGGTATCGATCTTCACAAGTAGAATGTCTTCTTCTTCCAGAATTTCTCTAACAAAGTGAAATCGAACATCTATATGTTTGGTTCTGGCATGATGTACTTGATTCTTAGCCAAGTAAATTGGACTAAGACTATCACAATGTACAGGAAGTTGTTCCTGCACAATACCCAAGTCATCTAGCAAACCCTGTAACCATATAGCCTCCTTAAATGCCTCAGTCACTGCCATATACTCTGCTTCAATTGTTGAGAGAGCCACAGTAGACTGCAAAATCGATCTCCAACTAATCGGTGCTCCAGCCAAGGTAAATACATACCCTGTAGTTGAACGCCTCTTGTCCAAATCACCAGCATAGTCAGAATCCACATAACCAACACACAGCTTATTGTTCCCATCTTCCTTCACAAACTCCAAGCCAACATCAACAGTACCATAAAGATACCTCAAAATCCATTTCACAGCTTGCTAATGTCCTTTACCAGGATTATGCAAATAACAGTTGATCATACTTACTGCATGTAAAATATCCGGCCTTGTACATACCATCGCATACATCAAGCTGCCAACAACACTAGCATATGGGACTTGGGCCATATACTCACGCTCTTCTTCAGTAGTGGGAGACATATCAGAACTCAACTTAAAATGAGGACCAAGGAGAGTACTTACAGATTTAGTTCCTTCGCAGATACCAAATTTCTGTAACACTTTCTTCAAGTATGCCTTTTGAGACAAACAAACTTTACCCTTCTCTCTATCACGTTGAATCTCCATGCCAAGAATCTTATTAGCTTCTCCCAGATCTTTCATCTCGAACTCAGTTGACAATTTTTGCTTCAAATTATCAATATCTTTCTTGTTATTCGATGCTATCAGCATATCATCAACATACAAGAGCAAATATATGAAAGACCCATCACGTAGCTTCTTGAAGTATACATAATGGTCATAGTGACTTCTTGTGTATGTCTGGCCAATCATAAACTGATCAAATCGCTTATACCACTGTCTTGGAGACTGTTTCAGCCCATACAACGATTTCTTCAGCTTGCATACACAATCTTCTCTTCCAGCAACTTTGAACCCACTCGGCTGAGTCATATAAATCTCCTCTTCTAGATCACCATGTAAGAACGCCGTCTTCACATCTAGATGAACTAGGTCTAAATCATACTGTGCTACCAAGGCCAACAAAATTCGGATTGATGAGTGTTTCACAACTGGAGAGAACACCTCATTGTAGTCAATCCCTTCCTTTTGGGCATAACCTTTTGCAACTAACCTTGCCTTGTAGCGTACTTGATTCATCTGAGATCCTTCTTTCTTAGCATATACCCATTTGCACCCAATGGCATTCTTACCGTTCGGAAGCTTCGTAAGAATCCATGTGTCATTCTTGTAAAGAGACTCCATCTCATCCTGCATAGCAGCTTCCCATTCTTGATGCTCTACACTGTGTATAGCTTCAAAATAGGTATTAGGAATACCTTCTTAAACAACTGGTAATGCATAAGCCATAAAATCATTCATCCAACCAGGTTTCCTGATTGATCTTCTCGGTTTGCTGGTTGCTATGGTCTCAGTGACCGTAGCTTCTGTATCTTCCACTGCTTCATGTTCCTCTTCATAAACATCGTCACTATCATTTGGAAATTCAGTCACGCCTTCTGAAGTAGTCGTAACAGATACATACTTAGCTGGAATTAGTGGAGTTGCATCAATGTCCACCTGCTGCAAAGGATCACTAGTACTGGTGCTTCTATTCTCCACCTGCTGAGAACCCAAGACTTTACCATAGATGCTTCATCAAATGTAACATCTTTACTCATGACTATATTCTTCTCTACTGGATTCCAAATTTTGAACCCTTTCACTCCTTTCTTCACACCCATAAAGATCCCTTTAACAGCACGGCTATCAAGCTTGTTTTCACTAACATGATACCAAGCAGGGCAACCAAAGATATGAATTGAGTCATAGCCATAAGATGGTTTACCATACCACTTCTCCATCAGAGTTTTACCTTCTAATGCAGCTGATGGCAACCTATTAATGAGGAAGCACGCATATGTAACTGCCTCAGCCCAAAACGCTTTACCTAATCCAGCATTAGATAACATACATCGTACCTTCTCCAGCAAAGTACGATTCATGCGTTCAGCTACCCCATTTTGTTGCGGTGTATTCTTAACTGTGAAATGCCTCTGTATTCCCTCATCCTGACATACTTGCAAGAATGGATCATTTTTGTACTCTCCACCATTGTCCGAACGTAGTACCTTGATCTTTCTACCAGTTTGAGTCTTAGTTGCCTTTTTCCACCTCACAAAGACTTCTAGGACTTCATCCTTATGCCTCATGGTGTACACCCACACTCGCCTAGAATAGTCATCAATGAAAGACACGAACCAATGTTTCCCTCCCAATGATGCATTATTGGAGGGACCCCAAACATCTGAGTGAACATAATCAAGAACTCCACTAGTGTTGTGGATTTCTGTGCCAAAGCTTGTTCTTGTTTTCTTTCCTTTCACACAATGTTCACAAAACTCTAATTTGCAGGCAATAGCACCTTTCAATAAATCTTGACGAATTAAAGAGTGTAACGACTTATCACCTGGATGTGCAAGTCGCATATGCCATAACTACGTGGTCTCCATCGCTGCAGTCTCGATGTGTTCAGAAATTGACACATCTCCTGTTACTGTACTCCCAGTTAAGTAGTACAAGTTATGATGCCTTGTGCCCTTCATGATTACCAACGATCCAGAGATTATCTTTAGAATGCCATTTTCAGCGACTAACTTGTAGCCCTTAGCTTCCAAAGTTCCGAGCGAAATCAGATTCTTCTTCACAGCAGGTACGAACCTTACTTCCTTCAGTTCCCGAACCATACCATCATGCATCTTGATTCGAACACTACCAATCCCGATCACCATGCAGGTATGATTATTCCCCATACGTACTTCTCCATCAAACTTCTCGAAGCTTGAGATCCAGTCCCGATGAGGACATATGTGATAAGTAGCACCAGAATCTAGTACTCATGTACCGTCAGTTACGATACAAGCTGATGGTGTCACAGTCAGTGAGAAATCCGAAGCTACATCTGAATCATCACTTGCCTTAGCAATGTTCACCTCGGTCTTGTTGTTATCTCCTTCTCTATCTTTACGCTTGGTACAATCCTTAGCCCAATGGCCAAAGTCATGACACCATGCACATTCATCCTTCTGCAGACGCGCTCTTGACTTTGAACGCCCTTTCACTTTGCCACGATCACCATTCTTCTTTCTCCTGTCTGTTGAACGACCTCTTGCAAGAAGCAAGTCACTGTTAGCTTCACTTGACAGGTCTTCACGGTCCATCTTCCTGAACTTCTCACTACGCAATGTTGTAGTGACCTCAGCGTATGTCATCTTATCCTTGCCATGCATTAAAGTCTTAATCACGGGTTCATACCTTTCAGGAAGAGAGTTTATCAGACACAAAGCTTGTTCCTCGTCGTTGATCTTCTCATCATAGTTGACTAACTCAGCAAGAAGTTTATTATATGAATCCAGGTGCTCTGTTAGAGTTGCACCTTTCTTCATGTTATAGCGATACAAATTTCTCTTAAGATGTATCCTATTAGACACGTTCTTCACAAGGTACTCCTTCTCTAGCTTTTCCCAGAGATCCTTAGCTGAAGTCTCGTGCTGATAATTAACTCTTACTGATGTTGCCAAACACCCACGAATCGAACCCAGGCATAATTTATTCATCTTGTTCCACTGCTTGTCAGACATCTCCGCTGGCCGACCTTCTAGAGCTTCTTCTAGGTCAAGATGAACAAGAGCATCCATTACGTCTGTTCTCCATAAACCAAAGTTATTGGTTCCGGTGAACTTTTCAACCTTCAGTTGTGATCTATGAGAATGCAGTATTTCTTCTTTTGTTTCTTTATCTTTACTTGTGGACTCCGAATGTTCTCCTAAAGGATCTTTCGGATCAACTGGATCTTTCCCGTCAACCATTGTTCACAAACAACCAAATATATATAAAAACTAAACTTTGAGATCAGAATTACCTCAAACAACTTCAGAAAAAAACACTCCCGCTTCAATATTATGAATACCGAAAATTCCAAGAACCTAACCCGAGCTCTTGATGCCAATTGTTGCGCTAAAACCCTACGGAAGCGATTTGCACAGCTACACAATGGTACTCCAAATATTGCAAAGAACACAAAGTAGAAAAGAAAATAGACGAGAATTTAACGAGGTTGAATCCTCGGGAAAAATAAGAGATTTATATATTATCGTTTGAGAGAAAACATATAAACGCTAAGAGAGAAAGAAGAATTTTTGGTGTGTTTTTCTAGGTTCTCTACTAGGCTATTTATATACACATAGGTAGGGATTAGGGTTCCATAACTTAGCTAATAAGTTCCTAGTCTTTAGGATCAAGAAAGCTAATTAACAGTTATCTTAACTCTTAATCCTAATCTAACTTGGTGACCGACTAAAAATTGGGATAAAACCAACTTCCTCCACCGACTTCGTTTTGGCGTGAGTTATCCAAAAAAACTCAAAATCACCTCACCGACCTATATCCAACAATGAACTCCTCTCGCAGGATCGGTAGTTACTGTAACGGCCTGAACCTTGCGCTACTCGTATCGCATTCCGAAGTATTTCCCCGGCACACTTCGGATATGAGGTGTTTGGGGACACTTTGCCAAGCATATAAAGAAGCAGGAACGAATATAATTTTCAGTGAGAAATTTCTACATTACTACTACAAGTATATATACCCATATAATATCTCTTTACATCTGAATACATTAATGAACACCAGCAGATAAGACAGTATGAGCAATCTGGAACAAATGAAATCCGATCATAGCAGTCGAAACCGGAACACTTAACGTGACAATAGCAATAGTACCCAAAGCAACACTAGGCCTCATATTCATCAACTTATCTTATAAAACTCCAACAACACTGCAAATGTTCGCATGATAACTAGTATAGTACTTCTTCTCCCATTCCATCCAATCCGAAGGTGGTTCGTAATTTCTTTCAATCATTTTTGTTTCATGTATACGTTTTCTCAATACAATCATGTTTTCATCGACTAATCTTCCACCATAGTAGTACCCATTATTATCTTGAGAAGAATCTCCTCCCATTGCACTTATCTTCGAAATCGACTTCCTCTTGTTGCTTATCTTCATTTTCCGAGCTGGTAGTAGCAGTTTTTGGCTATGTAATTCAGGTAATGATAGTAATGAAGAAGAAAGAATCTTTGATTCCATCACTCAAAGCTCTAAAATCTGTTCTGGAGGGTATTGATTTTGATGTTGGATTAAAAAAAATATTGTTCTTGTTTTTGTTTTGAAGGAAGTAGGATTTGAGATGGTTGTATTTATATGGAGAGAAGGCAAAGAGGTAGCGTGAAAGCGAGTTTAACAAAAAAGAATTGGCAGTTTATTACAGGTGGATTGCAATATTTAGTCGGTTGATTATTGCGTTAAATATTGTATTTGGACTTTAGATTTGCAAGAAATGGTAAGTTATGGCTTAGTTTAAGTAATTTAAAACTCAAGTTTCGTACTTTTTGACGCGTTTATGTGATGGGGACCTTCTTATCTATGTTGCATAATTTCTTGAGAGAGAAAGTGGGACGAGATTCATTTAAGGATGGAAAAGTGGATATTGACATTTGTGTGACAGACTTTGTTACAGAAAGAATAGCTGAAAATAGCCAGCAACTGATCATCTTTATGTCTGTGTCTTCCGGCTTCCATGAAACAACAGAAGCCCACCACCGTCTAGGAGACGTCTACTCTACAACTTTTGTGACAGTACTTGTACGTAGTTCGGCAGAAACACGGTTTCTAAACCGTGTCTAAAGGATGAACCTGGTGCAAGGGGAGATGTATATTGTTCGGTTTTACATGTATTTTTGGCTACTTCTTTTTTCAAGGAAATATAAGCCTTGAACACACTTCAAAGCCACGGACGTACTTACAAGTTACAAGGAGCCTGCCGAGCAGAAACTGCATTATAGTTAGAGACTTGTCACTACAAACTCGGACGTAGACCATACGAGAAGAAACAACAATTCATTTGAAACTGATATGAAATTGATAAGATGTACTAATAAGAAACAATTCGTAAAAAATAGTTGTAAATAATTTTTTTTTATAGAAGTTCGATTGATATTTGAAGAAAGGAAAATAAAACTTAGGAGGTCTCCTCACCCTCTACGATATGCAACTCAAACAAAATTGTATGTGGCAACTCTACTATATCTTTTTTACGGATTTAGAGATTCAAAATTGCTGACCCTGGAACAGAAGGTAACTACAATTGATCTTATGAAAGTAAAACTTACTGCACCATGCCCTAAAAAGGAAAAGCTGTTTAATCTAAACAATTAAAACAAATAAGCAAAAAAAAGAAGAAAAAAAAAAGAGTAAAAAAGCTCAAGTATTAATATCTCTGCCTCATTACTCATGGTCTTTCACAACAGATCAAAGAAACGATTCAAAAAAATTAAACCTGCAATCGTTGTCTTTTCATAAAAGACCATACTCTACCAAAAAGATTTTACTACCAGATCATAAGAAGCTTTTATCTTAGAAGCGGCCAACTCCCCAGACTCTAATGGCACCATCTGTGTAGCCAGTGAAAAGGGTACTTCCATCGGAACTCCAGTTCAAGCTTGTGCAGTAAAATGTCTGTAGAAGAAACAAATGAAGAAAACATGCTTATTAACAAGAAATATTCTCTGATTTGGACGCCAGGTGATACATGCTTCAACAATTAAATCATATGAAAATAAAGAAAAAATACAGAGAGATGTTTCACAAATTGCATAAGAAACAAATAGCCATGACTTCAGACTGCTTTGGTCCAAGTACGTAACCATGTCTATCACCTTGTACCAGTGTTACATGCACTGACATGCAAACCTGTACGATGTTAGATAGCCAAGAGTATTATAACAGTACAGCACAATGGTGGAGCTGAGATTCTAGATAGAGTGGCGCAAAATAAATGAATAGCATACCACGGTGTGAGGGCAGACAAGAAAATAACGGAGGCGTGTGAAAATAGGCTTAGATAAGCTTGAGGAGTCAGTTGGCAAGTGGGGGCAACTGACCCCACTTGCCCATACCTGGCTCCGCTCCTAGTACCAGCAGGTATATGTGAAAAGTGAGACATTTATGTAAGCATGTCAGTCAAACAATCCAGACAAAGAATTGTCCATATGTTCAGAAATAAAACGAGTCAGAAAGAGAAAAGCATCATATTGCTTCAATAAAAAGGAAAGCACATTTGAACTACTAAGGCAAAATTTGTAAAAAGTCAAGGGAAAATGTAAAGAAATTTTAGGATGAACTGAATCACAATGAAACATCACTACTAGGAGTCGGTCCTCCATCTATGGACAGTCTATGCATCCTTTGCCAGTTGTGTATGCCGTAAATGTTGAGGGCCTACTTAAATACAATGTGGCAAATAACTGTCCATATCCACAGACAAATTATAACAGTAGACTCCCCTCAAAACAAATTATAAAACCAACTGTAATGAAATGGTAATCTAAGTAAAAAGCAAAATGCGTAAACAAAAAAAAGCCATGAGTAACCAAAATTAGTATTCTCTTGACTACTGAAATATCTAAGAAACAGAATACCATAATAATAATAATTATTATTATTAAACGAATTCAGCGATAGTGAAAAAGCAAGTTAAGGCATATGAGCAACCACACAAGAATATGCACTACTCAAGCTTCACCAGATGCATTTGAATTCAGGACAAGAATATAAGAAAGGGAAAATCCACATAATTAAATAAGGAGAAAAAAGCATTATGGCATATGAGTTGAAGCAATCACACAAGAATATGCACTACTCAATCTCCGCCAGATGCATTTGAAAAGACAAGGTTGAAATTCAGGACAATGATAAGAGAAGGAAAATCCCCATATTTAATTAAAGAAGGCGAACAACAAAAACCAAATCACTAGTCCAGGGGCAAAACCAGGTAGGAGCAAGTGGGGTCAATTGCCCCCACTTGCCAACTGGCTCCCCAAGCCTATCTAAGCTTATTTTCACATAAACTTCCTTCAATTTGTGTATATATTTCTTGTCTGATCCCACGTGGTGAAAATTTTTGTTTGCCACCCTTTACCTAAGAACCTAGCTCCACAAATAACTCAGTCACACAAATAGTTTAATACACCAATTCATAAGATGTAACGAGAATACATTTCAATTCCAGACCTCAAACTTGATATTTTGTATGCATGCCATATACAAAATGTAAAGTTATGTCAACAACAAATGACCTATATCGAAACTAAACCTACAGACAAGGTGATACTGAATACAACTTATAGAAATGCACATCAATAATATCAAAATCCAATACAACTACTTACAAAACACAGAAACGGCATGTTCATGAACAACAACATCTTAGTTATAAAGCACATCAAAACATGCAAATTCAGAATAGCATCAAAACAGTATTAAGACACAACAGAAATATTTTACCTTATTCTTTCCTGCATCAGGTTCAACCCTCAATTCCTGAACGACACTCTTACTCTCAAGATCCCAAATCTTGACACCTTCCTCGGTAGCAGCACAAAGCCAATACCTATTTGGGCTGAAGCACAAAGCATGAATAATACCACCAGCATCAAGTGAATACAACTTCTTACCCTCAGCCAAATCCCACAACAATGTAACACCATCTTTACCACCACTTGCACACAATGAACCATCAGGTGAAACAGAAACAGTGTTAACATACCCACCATGTCCAGCTAAAGTGTTCCTCAACTTGCAATTACTCAGATTCCAAACCTTAACAGTCTTATCCCATGAAGCAGATACAATAGTTGGTTGAAAAGTATTAGGACTGAACCTAACACAGCTCACCCAGTTACTATGTGAATCACCATCTTGAATCGTATACTTGCACTCACCCAAAGTATTCCAAAGCTTAATAGATCTATCCCTTGAAGCAGATACAATCTGACGATTATCAATCGAGAAAGCAACTGATAATACATCTTTAGTATGACCAACAAATCTTCTTGTGGTTACACCAGTGTTAAGATCCCATAAACGAAGCTCACCGTCCCATGAACCAGATAATGCAAACTGACCATCAGATGATAATACAACATCTTGAACAAAATGACCGTGACCAGTAAGACGACGTTTAGGAACACCATAGTTTTCTCCTTGCTTGGTAAGACTCCAAACGAGGATTGATTTGTCACGAGAAGATGAAACAATCATGTCTGAGTTATCGATTGGACAAGCGATGGCTGTAACCATGTCATCGTGACCTTTCATTGTTCCGCGAAGGAATAAATTGTCTGCCATGATTGGTGATAACACAGAGAAACCTTGATGATGAAGCTCTGGTTTTTTTCCTAGGGTTTGAAGAAGCGGCAGCAGGGGAAATGTAGTGTTGTAGAACCCTAGATGAGTTTAGCTTCGGATTTTATATGGGGAGGTAGTTAGACTTTTACCCTAAATTTGTGTAGTAAATTACGTTTCCTCCCAAATGTTTCTGGAATAATTGGTTTTACACCCTTGGGAGTTTTAGGTTTTGTGCGGTTCGATTAAAAGCATGGGCCGAGTATGGATAGGCCACAGCCTCTCAGGGTCTATTTTAAGCCCAAAATGGGAATTTGAGAAGCATTTCTAGAACCATAATTTTGGGCATACCGAAATCTTTCAAGGCATACTGAATGAAGACAAAAAAGGTTGTTGAATAGCAAAATCAGATAACCCCTTAACCCAAATTTTTTTTAATGCAAATCTGCCCTTTACGTATTAGTGTTAATAATCTTGATTAGTGATTAAATATTTTGTTTAGAGATTAAGATAATTTTCAGAATTATAAGAGTTGTTTAGATGAAAAATATGAGGAAAAAAAAATCAAAGTTTTGGTTTGGTTAAGAAGGAGAGAAAGAGAAGGAGAAAGTGAGAAAATTATAATTCTTGATTCAATGGAGGATGAGGAGGATCATATATCATCTAAAAAACCTAGGAAAATACACATCAACTACACCAATGATTCCCAAATGGCTGATTTCTTAGATTATGAATCATGGTTCGGCGAAACAGGTTGAGGTTCGGCTCACATCTATGAGCCGAATCTACCAATTGATGAACGGTTCGGCTTACTGAATCTGTTTACTGCATGCGCCGAACCTATAATTTCCAATTCCCACCCTTTTGCTAGACACTAGTTCGGCTTATATGAAAGTTTCATAGTAAGCCGAACAACATCCTGAATAGCCCGGAATAGAATCATTACTAATTCGGCTTACATATCCAAATTCGTATGTGCCGAACATAATTTTTTAATTTCTGGGTTGAAATATTGTTACTGGTTCGGCACATATGGAGAATATCGTATCAGCCGAAACCTCTTATGTTCAAGGTTCGGCACATAATATGATTATCGTCTGAGCCGAACATGAATTTGTTAATTTTTGGGTTAAAATATTGTTCGCGGTTCGGCACATATTGAGGATATCGTATAAGCCGAAACCTGTAAATGTTCATAGTTCGGCACATAATGTGATTATCGAATGCGCCGAACCTGAAGGACAAATGATTCGGCGTGTAACTAACATTAGAGGATAAGCCGAACTCTGTAAATTCGGCACATAACTGTTAAGCTATTCATTAAAACATGAAATTGACGGTGCCCATAACCCAATCCCAGCACCATTAAAAACAAAGTTCAGCACCTTAAAGCAAAGATGTTTGCAACACCATAAAAGTGTACTTAAAACTTAAGAAAAAGTGTACCATAAAAGTGTACATAAAAGGGCATTTAACCACGACCCCTCTTCTTAGTTCCACGACCACCTCTTCTTCCACCTTGGTCTTCATCTTCCGACGCATCATTACCGGGTTGGACGGTAGCACCAACTTGGCTTGTACCTTCACCAACTTGTCGAGACCTCTTAGTGGTAGGCCTTTGTTCGGGTTCCTCGGGTCCTTGTCCTTTGTTGATGATTGCATCCCACTTGCCGATGAGGTATTTTTGTTCTTCCACGGTCATTGTTGTTTTGTAACCAAGTTTGGCCTTCATTTTCTTCAACATCTCCCTACCCGCGGCAACCTATTTTTCATTTGAGAACAACTTATAACCATGAGGTTGAAGACATTTTTACCATAACTAATATATGAAAACAGTATAAAGTGAAGTCATTCTTACCATAACCTTGAAATCCTTGACTACATCTTCGAAAGTAGACTTGTTGGTGATCTTGATTGGCCTCGCCTTCCCCTTATCAGATATCTTTTGCCTTTTCTTATTGATAATGAAGGGATGAAAAATTTGGTTATACCAATCCATATAGCCCGGATCCTCTTCACATGTATCATCAAGTAAAGGTGTTAACTTGGACGCATCTAATGTGTGATTGTCTAAATTATTCCAAAACTCAACGGTGGGATCAGGATCATACTTTGGTTCCCAAGATGAAGTGGTGCTTTTAGTTCCCTTACCACTCTTTGGTAACAACCTGAATTTCTCGTCAAACAAAGGAACCTTTTGGACACATCCTAATTGACGGAGTACTCGCCTAGGATCGTATATAACATAACCACCGGGATACCACAATGGCCCATGATACATACCTACCGGCATATCCTCATCTTCAACAACTTCATCTTCTTCATACTCATTCTCATATGGTTGAAAAGCGACATCATCAGCACCAAGACAGTCTAACGTCTCTCTCAAACTTTCCACCAACTTCTTTTTGTTCCTTTTCTTGGAGTCCTCGTACGCGTACCGTGCTGCAGTTGGCTCAGTATCAACATAATCGACATCTTTCTCAAATACTTTGGCCAAGTTCAAAATTGGGAAATGGTCATATATCCACACCTGCATCGAAAGAACCACATTAAAAAATCAAAGGAATTGAATTGATAGAAACAAGTTTTACTTGGAAACATCAAAGTAAGACTAAAGTTTGAAAACTCAGAGAATTGTTCGGCTTATATGGATCAAGTATTATAAGTCGAACCAAGTAATAAAAAACTTCGGCTTAAAAGGTTTTATGGTTATAAGCCGAACCATACTCTGAACTCCTAAAAGTTACCTGGAGCAAAGTGAAGTTCCCTCCGATGTTTGTACTTGTCAACCTAGACGCGATGGCAAGTTGGTCCAGCAGGTAAGCGAGCGTAGCCGTTCCCCAAGCAAACTTGTTACAAGTTTCAAGATTCTTTACCAATTGGAGATAATTAGCATTTACCTTGTTTCCGGTAGTGTCGGGAAAGATGTCTCTACCAAGAGTATAAAGCAAGTAGGCAGTTCCGGTTTGCTTCACTTTGACGGGATCCATTATCAACAAACCTTGTGTGACTCTTTCCTTTGTGTTCTCAAACTCCCTTTTCAAGTTAGTAAACTTGATCTTCTTATTCTTCTTATTTTTGCCACCTGGTATGAAAACGGTATCGACATCTTTAACTGATCGACAAAACTCCAGCTCAGTTTTCATTGAACCCCAACCAAGGCATTCCAGGTATAAATTGTATAGCTCATCCCAACTCATGTCATAAAAACCAACATCCACACTTACACCCCTTGCTTTAAGACCTGTAATCTTACTAGCCTCATCAGGAGTGATTGACATCTCTCCAAAAGGTAATTGAAATGTGTAAGTTTTTGGACAAAAGCGCTCGGTAAATGCAGAGGCCGACACACTATCATATTCCTTATGTCCATAATTGATAGCAGGCCATAAAGCACTGGCTTGTACGTAAGCAATCACCTCAGGAACCTCTTCCTCAAGACTCCATTCCGCTGCCCTCTGGTGTCTCAATACTCGGACTGCACGGTTGTGATCAGGAGTCTCATAAATTCTGTTCGCCCAAGAATCGGCATAACCAATCAACACATTTCCTCCATATTCCGGAAGACCATGAGGCAAACCATCTCATCGAGGTGTAATTACGTCATCTTCATCAGGAATGTGTAAACCAGTGATCCGTCGATCATCATCGTTCTTCTCTTTCTCGGGTTCTGCCACCTTCTTACCTTTCTTGTCTTTCTTGGGTTTTCCTTGGGGTTGTGTTTCTTGATGAACTTCTTGATTATCATAAACTTCTTCATCTTCAGCTATTCCTTCTTCTTGTCTTTCAATTCTTACTTGTCTTTCAATTCTTACTTCTTCTAAAGTTCCTCCTCTACCTCCCGCTCCCAATTTTTTCTTACCTCCTCGTCTAGGATCGGGAGTTTTAGAAGTAGAAGGTGTTACCTCCATCTTCTTCCTCTTTGTAGCTGCATTGGTCCTGACACAAGTATGAAAGTTATAAGACTAATTCGAACAACAAAGAGATTTGGAAAGCCAAAAACTTGTAAGAAAATAAGAAGGCTCGGCTTACCCGAAATAACACATATGAGCCGAATCATGTCTTGAAATTTTTATTAGCTTACACAGAGAGTGGATCGGCTCATACCACAAAACAATTATAAGTCGATCCCATATATTCGGCTCACAACCGATACCGTCGAATAAGCCGAATCTATGATTATGAACTCAAACATGTATTCGGCGCAACATGATATAATATAAATAAGCCGATCCTACACACTTGTAAAATTTATGAAATTTTAAAAATAATATTCGGCGCAACACTAATACTATCGAATAAGCCGAATCTAGACTTATGAATCGAAACCTTTATTCGGCGCAAAACTAATACAACCATACAAGCCGATCCTAAGCACATGCAAAAATTCTGAAATTCAAACAACAATTATTCGGCACAAAACTAATACTACCATACAAGCCGATCCTACGCACATGCAAAATTATTAGCCGATCCTATATATTCGGCTCACAACCGATACCGTCGAAATAAGCCGAATCTATGATTATGAACTCAAACATGTATTCGGCGCAACATGATATCATATAAATAAGCCGATCCTACACACTAGTAAAATTTATGAAATTTTAATAATGATATTCGGCGCAACCCTAATACTATCGAATAAGCCGAATCTAGACTTATGAATTCAAACATTTATTCGGCACAAAACTAGTACTACCATATGAGCCGATCCTATACACATGCAAAAATTCTGAAATTCAAACAACAATTATTCGGCACAAAACTAATACTACCATACAAGCCGATCCTACGCACATGCAAAATTTCTGAAATTCACAAAACATATTCGGCACAAACACCATCGAATAAGCCGATCCTAAGTATAAGTCTCTGTGTCACCAAGTTCGGATCAAAACGGATTTCAGATATACGCCGAGCCGTTCAAATGCACTTTCAGGGTTCAGTTTCAAGAACAGCTCGGCGCACATCTAAGATTTGTTTTGCGCCGAACCATACCCTGTAACCGCCGCAGAAACATGATTTTGACGAATTAAATCAATCAAACCAATCAAAAACATGAAATACGAGATAGGTTTGTAAAACTAACCTTCTTATTCTCATTTGTGGAGTTGGTTCTTCTTCAATCTCTTCTTCCGGTTGATTTTGTGGTTGATTTTGAGTTTCTTCTTCACTCTCTAAATCTTCTTCTTCTTCAATGGGTTGTTCAATCGCTCGATTAGAACGAGATACTGGCTTACGGCGAACCATTATATAGATGAGTTTAATCGTCGACTAAATTTTCACGAATCGACGATTAAATTTCCGCGATGATACTATGAAAAAAAAAGGAAGAAGAAGGGTTCGCCTGTTGTGGAGGGGGAAGAAGAAGGGGTTAGGGATATGAAACTGATTTTGGTTTATTGATTATAGGTTTTTGTATTAGGGATAGGGATAGATTAGTAGTAATTTAGAGAATTTAAGGGCATATAGGTAATTGAACCACCCCATAAGGTACCCCTTATAAGGTCACCCAAGTTAGGACTAGTCCTTTGTATGCCTTGAAAGTTTTAGGCATGCCCAAAATTAGTGTTCCATTTCTATACCTGGGACTTGGGAGGGATCTGAGTCGTCTGACCTCATTAGTTAGCCCCGTTAAGAAACATGTTTTCACTGGTTTCAGATTATTCAAGATATCCAAAATAAAAATTAGTGCTCACTCTAGATCTCTTACTGACAGTAATGTTTACAGAAGATTCATGAACAACTGGAATGTTAATTGTCATTTCATCGTTAAGATGTTGCTGGTGGATTGATTCTCAGGGCAACGGTGTTATGATAAACTTTGATGGGTTAAGAAAAAGGATCTTTCTGGTTGTTATGGAGCTATCTTTGTGCTTGTACATGTATTACCGGGTAGCGGCGGACACGGTACAATTTGGCTCGGTTTTATCCAGAATCGTTAGTCGTGCCAAACATCAGTCGGTTTCCATTATTAATACCTCTACTGAGTAGATTAAGGTTCGGTTCAGTTTCAAACCTTTTTGAGTCGGCTCAATTCGAGGATCAGTCGATTTTTATTTATTATGAAATTGGGATTTTCATAATTTATATTTTTGAGACGAAATTTTTATGCCTTTTGGGTGTACAGTTGTTTTGTCCACTTTTCATGTTTCGAGCATATCTTTCTTTGGTTAGATTCCACTTGAACCCCAATCATTCGCTGCTATGGATGAGGAGCAATTATTGAATCTCTTTGATTCTAACGGGTTTTACAAAGATATCATCACAACACCATCTTTAATTTCATCGATCCTTGCCACAAACCCGAATCTTCAATTTCCATTCAAACCTTTAAAACTAGAAATTACACGAATATCATCTCTTCTTCGATATGTAAGTGAAGATTTATAGTCACAATCAAGCTTTACTTTCCAATCTCCAAATTCGGTTCTAAGACCACAACAACTACAAATAACTAATTCAGAAAAAGAAGTTTCAGAAGAAGAAGAAGAAGAAAATTTGATTCATCGTCGGATGAAACTAGAGCAACTTCAAATGAATTGATGATGAAGGGTAAAAGTGTTAGAGAACTGCTAGATCGAACTCGCAAGTTTTGTTATCTCAAGCTTGTTTTCAATGTTGGTAGCACAAAATTATATCTTGATTTCCACTCTACTAAAGTCATGTCTCATACTAGGATTAGTTTTTTGTTATATAGTTGAGTACCAAACATCATTGGATATCCCTCGAAGATTGAAAACTGGAGATCAAACGAAGACTTTGAGAACTTCATCAACAAAAAGGTATGTGAAGACTGAACCATTTTATTTACTCAGAGTATTGTTATTCTGTCAGAGAAATGCTTGGTTGGACCCACAAGTTTTGGTATCTAACTAGTTGAGTACCAGTTTTCAGACTAAGTTAAAATTTTGTAGTTGAATACCAAACATCACCATAAAAAACTGAAGATCGACGAAGAACTTTGAAGAACTTTATTAATCAATGTGAAAACTGGATCATTCTATTTTGCTCACTATCTTACCATTTTATCTTATGAGATTATGTCGTATGACTTCTATTATATTTACAAAGAAGAATCGTGTCAAGTTGACTTGTTAAAAATATCGAAATATTATTCAAGCATAGATGTTCAAAGGTCCTTAACAATATTAGTTCAAAACAATTTATTGTTCGGAATTAATTTGTGGATCAATTGAAAATTGCCCATGCAAATGATTCTATCATTTTGGAATGTTTCAAACATCAAAAGAGAAAAATTCATAACTTTGGATAACTACTTCGCAAACTATAGATATATGAGTTTCATAAATACAGGGAAGGTTGGCGAACTAGTTCAGAAATCGCGAGTTCAGTTGGGAACAGTTCACAACCATGGTGATCTGAATTTTGATATTGGTGTAAAAGGCTTAATTGGTGAACCCAGTTCATGAGCAGTGTACATTTGAGTTTTCGAGTCGAGTAGGTTTGCAAACCCGGTTCACGAACCATAGCACCTTGACTCGTGAACTAACCTACTATTCACGAACCGTTTCACCAACGGTCCCAGAAGAATTTAGTAGATGCTCAAAGACTTAGATTGTATTTGGTACCATTTCTAAAAAGAGTTTTTAAAAATGATTTTCTACTGTTATTGTTTTACAAATTTTCTTACCTCAAAACGTTGTTTGGTATGCCTATTTTTAAAAACAATGTCAATGATAAATTGTATATATAATTGTGGAATAAAGACTAATTTAATAGTCATGTAAGCACACTGATGGCTCATGCATGTTTACTCTCTTAGTATTGATTTACCATAACCCATTTTGAGATTTACACACCATATAAACATGGATCTGTAATTCAGTTTAAAACTAAGCTAATTGATGCTGCCAGTTTGGTATGTTTACATTACAAAAGGGAACTATATGTGCATTCAGAGTTGCTCCTAGTCTACAGCTTGAGACCCCATCTTTCAAAGTTGCATCCCTTATCATTTACCAAAGAGTTTTCATATCTCGAGAGGTCAACCAAATTGAACAAAGCTCGTAAAAACTCGTTTTGACATTTTATCAAACACTTGATGGTTTAATCTCTCGGTGCTATTTCAGGATCAGATCTTCAGTATTCTCTGCTATTGGATCACACTCACTAACTCATCAACAACATTTGTGAAAAATGTATGCTAAAAAGAGATTAACATATAGTGTGAAGGGGACAGATTTCATTAATAATGATCTGCAATGTAGGACATAGATAAATATATAACCACGGGAGATAGGAAGAAGCTTGATTTGGAAGAAAAAGAAAACAATGAAAACGATGTTTTGACGTTTTCATTTTTTTGTTTTCAAAAACAAAAAAAATTCAAAAATAAATTTCGAAAACTATACTAACCAAACACGTGTTTCACTGTTTTTCGTTTTTAATGTTTTAGATAACAGAAAATTGTTATCAAATTCTATTCCAAACACGCTTTCATTTTTTAAATATGTTTAGCATTGTTATGAATCTATTAAATACTTCAAAGACATCATCGGTCACGAAAACACTTATGTGTGTGCATCATGATTAAACTCCTAGGTGTTTAAATGAACATAAATTTTCTTATAGTTCGAAAGGCATATTTGCCAAAACAAAACGGTCATTATACACAGTTTCATAACAAGACCACGGTGTATATTCTTTATTGTGTTTTCAAGATGATTTCTCACATGCTTACTTGAAACCCTAATTAGAGTTTCATCCAAACAGAGAAATTGTTTTCTTGATTCTCAAGTTATGTTAGCTTGAATACTAAGCAACCCTCAGTTTTGGAAAACTACAAATAGAGACGCTCTTTTAACTGGGAAATTCAATCTCTGATACTTTATGTCCTACTTGACAGCTACAATCGTCCTCTATTGACCTAGGTTTTCTCTGAGAAACTAATTAGGTATACGATTAAAAGACTTCGCTTTGTGGATTCGTGAATACGGGTCCGACTATCTTTTACCTTGATAGTTTGTGTATCCCAATCTTGCTTTTTCATTATCGAGGTTTTTGTAATGTCTTTCAGGAAAGATATATATTAATCACAAACTTCTCTTCGTCTCATACTTTCTGATTCCTCAAGATAGATATTTGAAAAATATTCTTAATAGATAACTTGAAGATTGTTCTAGAGAGGTCGTAAAGAATCCAGCCTTCTCATCTAAGTGAGTATAAGTATTCCAGAGTTGTGAGGTTTGCTAGCTTTGTCTATTCAAACATATTTCTAAGCCTTGATCTTGATCTAAAGGAAAATCAAACATGCTTATCTGTTAGAGGCAGATTGGTATCAAAAACCTTCACCAAGGTTGGAGAAACTCTAAGGATGTAAAGGACGTTAGCTAAGGGAATCAATTGCATAGATCCTTGCGAGGTCCCAGAGACGTATGAAGCACGACTGTAGCTGAACCGCTTGGAGGGTGGATTCGGTCTCAACTACATTCTAGTCCAAAGTCTGATAGTAGGCTAGTGTCTGTAGCGGCTTAATACAATTTGGTGTACAAATCTGGACGAAGTCCCGTGGTTTTTTCTGATATTGTGGTTTCCTTGTTAACAAACTTACGGTGTTTTATGTTTTTTCCATTTCCTCATTGTTAGAGCATAGCTCGGTGGAACCCACCAAGCGTTGGTATGTCAAGTTTGGTTGTCATATTTTAGTGAACCAAAACTCATTTAAAGAGTCGGTTGATTATTTACTAGAGTCAACTTTGTGTAGGTTAGATAGAAAGTTATTAGGATACGAGACATGCAAGTATTAAACGAAGACTTGAAGAATGTGAAGAAGTAAAGAGCTACAACGACAACATCATCCTTCCTCTTGAGGTTAGTAATATTTTGACTTGAACTGTTTCATTCCTAATGTATCTTTCAAGTCGTGCTATATTGAAAACATAACTGTGAAGCTATTAATGATTATACTCTAGTTAGACCTAGTATTAAGGAATACAATACGAAGTATAATGTATATCTTTTGAACTTCGTATATAATACAACGACATAATCGTACGAATGCTATTGTGATTATGTGTATGGGTATGGGTGAAGATTTCGTCCTAGGAAACAATGTTTTACATTCTTTTAAAGGAATGACATTCATAAACTTATTTTGTGAATCAAAGGGGAAATCACTAGGCTTATTGGTATTGTTATTCATTGCAAATCTTTGGATTACCAATTGTGTGTTTTATATATAACCTCTCATGACTTGTTTATGTTCTTGGTAAAACTATTCACAAGGCCTGACTTATGTATCGGCATGACTTTTATTAGTGAAACCAATCTTAAGTAATCACCTGAGATGGTATGATCGATATTTGTAATTAGTGTGACCATTCCTAGTCATTGGGTAACCGGTCCTAAAACTTGGTTGGGACTAATCACAAGATGGTAATCGATCGTTGTAGTAGGTTAACAAGTTTTAGTAATTGGTGTAACCGATCATATAACTTGTGCAACCGATCACAAGTAAGTACCATAAATAAGTGGTAACCGATCCTGGTATACTTAGTTAACAATGTTTTGGAAACTAATGTGACCGATCCTAGTAGACACTTGGAGGCAGAACGGAAACTTGTTTTGGTAGAACCGTGAAACCCATGATTGGTGATTGAATGTTTTTGATCAATCACATAGTTCGTGGAATACAGATGAACCAATTCCAAACTCGTTTGGAAGTGTGGCAAATCGGTTCCAAGATTGTAAATATGAAAGAGGATTTACAAAGTAAAGATGTCGACATACTTTGAACACGTGCAGTAATTCTTATCTATTATTGTTCAAAGATATTCCTTAATAACTAAAGGAGAATCCCGGATCGAAATAAATTGAGAATCTTTTAATTAAGGTTTTTAGTTTTATATGCTTTTAATTTCCAGTAATTAAATGCATATCTTTAGAAAATAATAATTGGTAATGTGCATTTACTAATTGGAAATTTTCTACTGATATTTCGGTCAATATTTTGGACAGGGCATTTTCAGGAATTATGAAAACCGATTTGGTGTTTATTGCATATCTTTGAAAATATTTGGTTTTGGAAATTCCTTGGTGTCCAAACTTCTTTGGTCTATAAATATTGAAGTTTGCATTTCGAGCAAACTAATCCCCAGAGTCAGCAAAACTACTTTGTTGTGTTGTTACTGGTGAAGCCGTCTATTCGGAGAGGAAAGTACCCTTAGGCGAAATCTTTTACGACCGCTCGTTTTAAAGACTTCTTTCGTAGAACTGTTTGTAGATATACAGACGTCTTGTGATAATCCATTGTTAACAGACTCCGTTATGTGTGTGATTGAATGCAAGAGATTCAAGTTGATTGTGTGCAGGTGTTTATTGAAGATCTAAGAAGATTTGAAGACAAAGAAGATTTCTTATTTAAGTTCATAATCTTTGGTGTGCAAAAAACTTGATCGGATGGGGATCCAACTATAATCAGTTTATCTTTTGATAGATTGGATTGATTAGTTGAGTAGATCGGCATCAGTATTTAGTATCTTGATCAGATCCTATTATTGATTGCATAGTCTAAACAATTACATTGGTAGTCGTTGAATAGATTAATCTAAGAACCCGACAAAAGAGTTTATTGGGATAAACAGAAGAGCCTTTTGTCAAACTCATATCACTTGATTGAAAAGAGTTGTTACCGAACAGATTTGTTGTTCCTTTACTATTTGGGATACGAACCAAAGGAATTGTTCCAAGTGCGTGACTTATTACAAGTTGGAGGCGCAAGGATACAGACGTGACTAGGTGAACTATAGATTTAGTTGCTTGGTCTCAACTATACGAAGTTGGTTTAGATTTTGTATAGCGGTTAATCCTGAGAGTATTCAATTCTGGACAAGGTCCCGGGGTTTTTCTGCATTTGCGGTTTCCTCGTTAACTAAATCTTGCCATGTCATTTACTTTTCTATTTACGTAATTATAATTGTTTTATTATAATTAGAAGTAAAATACACAAACGTTATAGCAATCCTATTGTGTTTGGTTAAGTCTGAACCTATTATCAAGTAATCATACTTCGTTGTTGTATTTTCTCGATCTTGAATCCATAGTCAATCACACAAGTTATCTTGTTGTCGTATTGTCTCGATCTCGTATCCATAGACGATCACACGAAGTGTGAACCGATTAGTTGTATTGTCTCGACTCAGTCCATAGACAATCACTTTCGGAGAAAGGACTTATATATGGAAAAGTTTTAGATTGAGGTATATTTGGGTAACCTCGTATTTTCAATTGGTATCAGAGCAATCAAACATGAAAAGATCTAACAATCTGTGTTTGGTGCGATCCGACCTATAAGAATGAACTCGAGTTCTCATGAATCGACTTCAATTAACGTACCGCCAAGATTTGATGTAACAAACTATCTATGGTGGAAATATGTTATGAGATATTTTCTTCAATCACGAGACTTTAATACATGGCTATTAGTTGTCGATGATTATAATCGCCTGAAAGTAGAAAATTTGGAAACTGAGTTTAAACGCTTAGTGGATTTTGTAAACGAAGAAAAGTATTTTGCTAAGAAGAATTCAGATGGTTTGAGTGCTATTATACATGCTGTAATTCGTAATCTACAACATCATGTATCAACATGTAAAACTTCAAAAGAAGCTTGGGATAATCTTCAGATCGTATTTTAAGGGAATACATCAGAGAAAGAAGCTAGACTTCAAACTCTCACGTACGATTGGGAAAACCTTCGAATGGATGACAACAACACTTTTGAAGAGTTTCATATTAAACTCTCTGAGATAATTAATGCTTCTTTCTCACTTGGAAAGACTATTTCTGAAAGGATATAGTATGCAAAATTCTCAGATCGTTGCCATCTAGATACGATTCTAAGAAGCATGCAATCATAGAAGCAAATGATCTTTCAACACTCTCACGAAGCACACTCGTTGGAAAGTTAAAGATCTTTGATCATGAATCATACTCTATTCAAACTAAAGGAGTTGCTTTTAAAGCTGCAAAAATTCTGAAAGCTCCAATGGAGAAAAATAGACAGATGGATGATTCAGAAGAACAGATTGCAAAAAACTCTGATGATGAAATTAAACAATCATTATCATTGATTACTAGACAGTTTCGAGATCTCTTAAGGAAAAGAAATGAGAGTTTCATAAAGGATACTCATCGATCTTCTCGTCCACATGATCGAGTTCCTGTCAAAAAAGATCATGAAGAAGATGATGAATATCAGCCTCAGTGCTTTAAGTGTAAAGGGTTTGGTCATATTGCTAAAGACTGTCCCAATCTTAAGAAATACACTGGAAGCAAGGCTTTGGCTGTAACTCTAGATGATACCTTTGATTCATATGATTCTGAAGAAGAGGAAACAACTAATATTGCATTTGTTATCAATATTATTCCTTCCTTCTCCATTAGTGATTTAACCATTTTAAAAATGAACATATCTTTCGATGTTATTAAATCATCTAATAGTAAAGGGAAAAATAAGACAAGATGCAAAAACTGTCTCAAAAACAGAATTGCTAAAAGTTGCATATGCAACCCCAGTCAATCTCAAGATACTTCGTTAGTTCGAGGTAACAAAAGGAGACCCTTTCATACGATACTATATCAAGGACACTCTGGTTGTTCAAGATTCCATAATGAGAGAAAATCTCATATTAATACCACCTGATCGGTATTATAATTCTTTCCTCACCACGTGAGCCAAATATTGTGTGAGGAAGAAGAAAGATCAAGGCACTTATGTGTAGATTATGGAAATAAAATCTAGTAATTGAAAATATTTGAAATATTCATATTTATAGGAATATTATATTTTCGGAAGTATGAAAATTATAAAGAGATCTTTCTCTTTCTTTGGTCATTCCTTGTCCGAACTATGATTCTGGATCCAATGTCTTCTCTGGATAAGATGCTAGATCAGAAAGATCACTTTAAGAATAAGTCTGCATATTCTCTTGATATTGAGTATCAAAGGGTAAAATCAAAAAGAGAGATTGGCTTAGCAAGAAGGAAAGAGAGAATATGTTGAAGAAAGAGCAGTATATTGAAGCATTGACACATTTCTATGTTCTATCAAAGACGGAATTACATGTTCTTGCAGAATCCTTCACGAAAATTTCTCAACTGCAAGAAATTCTGGTCAAACAACAAGGTTATCTACTTGAAGAAATTCACAAGCTGAAGTCTGAAAGTAATAATATACCTTCCTCTAGCATTGAGATGAAGGAATAATCCAGGAAAATAGACTTCAGTTTCTGATTTCTTTCAATAATTGTATAAGGTCTATTTGAATAAAACTATTTATTATTTATGAATAAAATTATTATTTTATAATTTTTATTGTGATAGTTTTTCGATTACATAGCCCGTGTTTGAATGCTTTATATTATTGCTATGTGTTTATGGGATGTTTGATTTCGGTTTTCATAACCTTGATATTCGATCTCATATGTCGTGAACCCTTATGGTTTGGGTGACTTTTTGGTTTAGCGGGATTAAGTTCTAGCCCATGTTGGCAGGCTTTATCAAAGGATCGTAATGGGTTCCGATTGAAACTCATGTGTGAAAAAATCACAATATGTTGAATCATTTGGTTTAGCATAAAAGCATATGTGTTTCGGGGTTTTCAACTTTTGTTATGCAATAGTTAAAACCGGTTTCAACCTTTCTCTGATAAAGGTTGGTTGTTGTTGTTCTTTTTTCTTGCAAGAGGATGACAACATGATGATATTCTTCACGGAAAGATGCTATAAAAAGGAGAAGATGATGCGGAATTTGAGGTAACGAATTTGTTAGTTAATCGTTTTCTATTTTAAGAAAAGCCTGATTTTATTGCATATATTTTGCTTTTGCTTATAAAAATTTCGGTCCAATTGATGTGTATTCCATTATGAGTGTATGGATGTGTATGTGTGATTCAATTATTTTCGGTTAAGAAAAACTATTGTTATCTTTCTTTATTGTTTGGTATCAATTGTTTAGGCTTACGAAATTTCGGTGCAGCTATGGTGCTTTAATGTCATGTTTAATTCAATTGCTTCCGGTTGAGATAAATAATTATGCAAGTTGATTTATTTGGTTTGTATGAATTGTTTTTGGCTTAACAAAAGTTTCGGGATCATTTGTTTAGTCCATTTCGATTCCGGATAAGAGAAACTAAGTTAATTTTGATCTTAGTTAGACTTATCAAAGTGGAGGATTCGGTTATTCAAGTCTAATCGAATGCCTTAACAAGAAATGATAGTTAACTAACCTAGTATTTGTCTTGTTTAAAGTGAAAGGTCTAAGTTATAGTTCGAATAATTAGAACCTGGTGAGAAAAATAAAGTTAATTCTGATCTTTATTTTGGTCTTATCAAATAAGCGATTGTATTTGTGCAATTGGTTTAGCAAAAGAACTAAGGTGATTAGTCGATTTTGATTTGCTAAACTATTAGGGAAAATTTCTTCGCGCAATTGTTTCCTTGGTAACATATCAAAACAAAATTACTTTGTAGTTTCAGTTTTGATATTGGTTATCTAAAATGGTGTGTGGAACCCTGTGCTTAACTCTTATAGGTTGCAAGTTTTTTAAGATTTGTAAGATCCTTTCGGTTTGTCCTTTATTTGCTCATACCTTTGTGATTTGTGACAAAAAGGAGGAGAAATATATGGAGTAAACAAATGATATTGGTATTGATTTGGTATCACTAAAGGAAAAGACAGCGGTACTTAAACGTTATATCTAATGAAAGAATAAAGCATGGACTAAGGGGGAGTAACATATCATATTGATGCTTGTGGTTATCTTAAATACAAAGGGAATAACAAAGACGTGCGGATTGAAAATCTACCTATCTTACCTTTAGGGGAAGTATTAGATTTGTTATTATAATGTCAACAACGACATTTATGGATCGAACGTATACATGTTACTGTGCTGTTGAAACTTGGAATCAAGCGTATGTATAATGAATTCTTGTAATTTGTTTATAAATATGATGTAAGAGTTTTGTCACTAAAATTGAAAAAGGGGGAGATAGTTATAGCATAGCTCGGTTGAACCCACCAAACGTTGGTATGTCAAGTCTGGTTGTCATATTTTAGTGAACCAAAACTCATTTCAAGAGTCACTTGATTTTTTACTAGAGTCAACTTCGTAGACGTTAGCTAGAAAGTTATTAGGATATGAGACATACAAGTATTACTCGAAGACTTAAAGAATGTGAAGAAGTAAAGAGCTACAACGACGACATCATCCTTCCTCTTGGGGTTAGTAATATTTTGACTTGAACTGTTTCAATCCTAACATATCTTTCAAGTCGTGCAATATTGAAAACATAACTGCGAAGATGTGAATGATTATACTCTAGTTAGACCTAGTATTAAGGAATACAATACGAAGTATAATGCTTGCCTTTTGAACTTCGTATATAATACATCGACATAATCGTATGAATGTTATTGTGATTATGTGTATGGGTATGGGTGAAGATTTCGTCCTAGGAAACAATGTTTTGCATTCTTTTAAAGGAAGTACACTCATAAACTTGTTTTGTGAATCGAAAGGGAAATCGTTGGGCTTATTTGTATTGTTATTCGTTGCAAATCTTTGGATTACCAATGTGTGTGTTTAGTATAACCGCTCATGACTACTAGTTTATGTTCTTGGTAAAACTATTCACAAGGCCTGACTTATGTATCGGTATGACTTTTATTAGTGAAACCAATCTTAAGTAATCACCTGAGATGGTATAATCGATATTTGTAATTAGTGTGACCACTCCTAGTCATTGGCTAACCGATCCTAGAACTTGGTTGGGACTAATCACAAGATGGTAATCGATCCTTGTAGTCGGTTAACAAGTTTTAGTAATTGGTGTAACTGATCCTATAAATTGTGCAACCGATCAAGGAAGTACCATAAATAAGTGGTAACCAATCCTGGTATACTTAGTTAACAATGTTTTCGTAACTAATGTGATAGATCCTAGTAGCCACTTGGAGGTAGAACCAAAACTTGTTTTGGTAGAACCGTGAAACCCATGATTGGTGATTGAATGTTTTTGATCGATCACATAGTTCTTGGAATACATATGAACCAATTCTAAACTCGTTTGGAAGTGTGGCAAATCGGTTCCAAGATTGTAAATATGAAAGAGGATTTACAAACTAAAGATGTTGACATACTTTGAACACGTGCAGTAATTCTTATCTATTATTGATCAAAGATATTCCTTAATAACTAAAGGAGAATCCCGGATATAAATTGAAAATCATTTAATTAAGGTTTTTAGTTTTATATTTTTTTAATTTCCAGCAATTAAAAGCATATCTTTAGAAAATAATAATTGGTAATGTGCATTTACTAATTGGAGATTTTCTACTGAGATTTCGGTCAATATTTTGGACAGAGCATTTCCAGGAATTATGAAAACCGATTTGGTGTTTATTGCATATCTTTGAGATTATTCGGTTTTAGAAATTACTTGGTGTCCAAACTTCTTTGGTCTATAAATATTGAAGTTTTCATTTCGAGCAAACTAATCCCCAGAGCCAGCAAAACTACTTTGTTGTGTTGTTATTGGTGGAGCCGTCTATTTGGAGAGGAAAGTACCCTAATTAGGCGAAATCTCTTACGACCGCTCGTTTTAAAGACTTCTTTTGGATTGGGAAGCTCTACAAGTACTGTTGGTGGGAAAATAGATAATTGCAGTTTATTATTAGTTTTCGATTGATTTGATTGACTAACGGTTGTTGAACTTTGATTTCACCTAGTTTGTTTATGCTTGAGAATCTTCTCTTCTAATATAAGATTCACTCAAACTAGATCGAAGTTTCGACGGGGATCTTTAAAACTGTTTGTAAATCTAAAGACGTCTTGTGATAATCCATTGATAACAGACTCTGTTATGTGTGTGATTGATTGCAAGAGATTCAAGTTGATTGTGCGTAGGTGTTTATTGAAGATCTAAGAAGATTTGAATACAAAGAAGATTTCTTATTTGAGTTCATAATCTTTGGTGTGCATAAAACTTGATCGGCTAGAGATCCAACTATAATCGGTTTATCTTTTGATAGATTGGATTGATTAGTTGATTAGATCGGCATCAGTATTTAGTATCTTGATCAGATCCTATTATTGATTGCATAGTTTAAACAATTACATTTGTAGTTGTTGAATAGATTGATCTAAGAACCCGACAAAGGAGTTTATTGGGATAAACAGAAGAGCCTTTTGTCAAACTCATATCCCTTGATTGAAAAGAGTTTTTACCGAATAAATTTGTTGTTTCTTTATTGTTTGGAATACGAACCAAAGGAATTGTTCCAAGTGCATGACTGATTACAAGTTGGAGGCGCAAGGATACAGGCGGAACTAGGTTAACTATAGATTTAGTTGCTTGGTCTCAACTATACGAAGTTGGTTTATATTTTATATATCGGCTTAATCCTGAGAGTATTCAATTATGGACAAGGTCCCGGGGGTTTTCTGCATTTGCGGTTTCCTCGTTAACAAAATCTTGTTGTGTCTTTTACTTTTTTATTTCCGCAATTATAATTTTTTTATTATAATTATAAGTAAAACACACAAACGTTAATTCCTAATTACTTGATAGCAATCCTATTGTGTTTGGTTAAATCCGAACCTATTATCAAGTAATCATACTTTGTTGTTGTATTGTCTCGATCTTGAACCCATAGTGAATCACACAAGTTATCTTGGTGTTGTATTGTCTCAGTCTCGTATCCATAGACGATCACACGAAGTGTGAACTGATTAGTTGTATTATGTCGACTCAGTTCATAGACAATCACTTTCGGATAAAGGACTTATAGGTGGAAATTTTTTAGATTGAGGTATATTTGGGTACCCTCGTCTTTTCATTCATTATATTTTATCTTTATAATAGGATTTACACAAGTAATACGTATTCAATCTTAATTTATGCGTCCATATAATTGTGATCATTAGGAGACTTATTTCTTGTATAATTCGTATCTTGAAAGATAAATAACAAGTTTATTACTTGGAAGAATTCCGATTTGATTATTTGGATACGACTAGATTGATCTTGGATATTGATTTTTGAAATCACCCAAGTACTCCTCTTAACAAGCAGGTTCACAGACTCCTTAGTCTATATACATACTAATTGAGGAGAGATAAATATATAAACTACTTGCAATTGTATTAGGTCCTTAACCTACTTGTCTTGCTAAACATCTCGAAATATGATTCAAGCATTGGATGTTCATAGGTCCTTAACAATCTTATTTCAAAATAATTTATTGTTCATAAATTATTTTTGTTTCAAATGTATCATTTGGAAATTGCCCAATCGATGATTTTTTTATATCTATGGCAATTGGGAATATTTCAAAATATCAAAAGAGAGATTTCAGATCTACTGAAATATGCTGGACATAGGGTAGGTACGCATACCCAGTGCGTGTACCCTAGATATATGAAGTTACGGAACGTAGGTATGTATGCATACCCAGTACGCCTACCAAGGATTTCTGAATTCTTGAATATGGGAGGTACGCATAACCACTACGTGTACCTTAGTTCCCTGAATTCACGAACTGGTTCATAGGTATACGTACCCTTTCGCATACCTACCCAGTACGAATTAAGCAGATGTTCATAAACTATTTTCACAAATATATTTAGGCATTACTACAACTCTCATAAACACCTCTAAGATATATTTGGTCACTAAATCACTATGTGTTTGTGTATCTCGATTCAAGTCTTAAGTTTTAAATGAACACGATTATGCTTATAAATTCTCCAGGCATAATTTCCGTGAACGATCATTATACACGGTTACAACACCCTTACCCTGGACCATGGTGTATATTCTTATAGGTAATTTCAAGACAAACTTATCACATGCTTATATGAACTCCTAACAAGAGTTTCATTTAAACATCAAAAGTGTTTGCTTGATTCTCAATTTATCTTATCTTAAATTCAAAACATCCCTCAGTCTTGAAAGTCTATAAATAGAGATACTCAAACAACTAGGAGCTTCAATTCTTGACACTTATGTGTCCTAGCATGCTAGAGTCATCCTCTATCAACCTAGGTTTCCTCTAAGAAACATAATTAAGTTTTACGACTTAATGACTTCACTTGGGGTTTCTTGAATCCGGGTCCAACTATCTTTACCTTGATTATTCGGGTATCATGATCCCGTTTTTTCTGTTGTCAAGGTTTTCCTTAGTCTCCTTAAGGAATTAGATAGATTGAACAAAGTTCTCTTCGTCTCTGACTTTGTGATTTCTCAAGATAAATATCTAAAACTCTTCTTTATTGATCGGTTTAAGATTGTTCCTGAGAGGTGGTTATTAATCCAGGCTTCTCAGTTAACTGATGTAAGTGTTCCGAATTTGTGAGGTTTTCTAGTTGTTTATATTGCAAACAAGCCTAGATCTCTTCGATTTAAAGGGAAATCAAACAGGCTTATCTGTTAGAGGCGGATTGGTATCAGAAGTCTTCATTGAGGTTGAAGAAACTCTTAAGATGTAAAGGACGTCAGGGAAGGGAATTAATTGCTTGGACCCTTGCGAGGTTCAAGAGACGTAAGTAGCACGACTGTAGCTGAATTGCTTGGAAGGTGGATTCGGTCTCAACTTCATCCCAGGCCTAAGTATGATAGTAGGATAGTATATGTAGCGGGTAATACAGTTGGTGTTCAAATCATGACTAGATCCCGTTGTTTTTTTGCAGGTGCAATATTTCTCGTTAACAAAACTTTTGGTGTCTTATGTCATTCCTTTTCCACATTATATTAGTTTATCTTTATAATAGGAATAATACAAGTGTATTAATCAATCTTAGTAGATAATTCCATATTGATTGTGATCAATTACGAGACTCGTTTTTGACGTATCTTGAAAGATAGATAACACGTTTCATACTTGGTATAATCGGACAATATTTGGATACGACTATATCGATCTTGATATTGATTTTTGAGATCGTCCAAGTACTCTTTGATAATACTAGGTTCACGTACTTTATTGTCTTGACTCTCTGATTATGAAGAGAAAGAGATGTAAACTTTATATACATATATTGTGCAAGGATTTTAATTAGATTTACTTGAAATTGTATTTGGTTTTGTCCATACAGGTTTTTGAGCGAAAAAGTTGGTAGTATACTTAGTACCCTCTTTTTTTCAAAAGAATGAGAGAGCTAAAATAATGAGGTCATTCTGAGTTCGTGTGAGGAAGTTATGAGCAAAATAGTCAAATAAAAAGAAGATCCCACAATTGGCGGATGTGGAGCATTATGTAAACTGATTATGCGCGTATTTTTACACTAAAAAAGATTGTTTTTGAGCATTCAACAATCGGTGCTTACGGAAAATTATGTAATCTGATTGTAGGTGATATTTTATACAGGAAAATCTCAATTTTAAGAGTTAAGAATTGGTGATTAAGAGGGTTGGCATCAACCGATTGTAGCTCGATTGGTGCCACTTCTAAAACACGTTTCTAACTTCTAAATCAAGGTAATATGGTCCCAAAATATTCTAAGACCTAGATTTAGTGAGTACTATATAAGAATACTTCTATAATATTAATAGGGGATCTTTAAATCTACGCGGTGAGGCTGCGAGGGATGCCTACGCGATGCAACCCATCTAAGCTCCCATGGATTGTAAGGTGGCTGATGACTATGAATCCCGGGAATCCCGGGAAGAACATTTCCAAGATTGTCCCAACCAAAAATGTAAGGCCCCACAATACGAAGTGGAACTAAGAACCACTTCAGGTCATGTGTCTTACGAAGTGTAAAATAGCTGGGGTTAGGAGGATCCAAATCGGACATCAATGGGGGACCCTTGAGAGGTTTGCGAGATCTAGAGATCCCAACTCTAAAGCCCTCGAATGTATCGGACTGCCGATACCAATAGTTATCCATGAAAGCATCAAATGTATACAAATCCATCCGAGGAGGATCGAACTCGTTCTTATCGTGCTCGGTGACCTTGCCTTTGCTTCACCGAGCACATTCTCAGGCGATCCTGTATAAGTTACAGTTGGGCTGAAAAATACCTCGATGAGGACTGAGCTTACAGAGTACCTCGTACTGTAAGGGATCTAGCGGGCAATACAAAGGAAGGTGAAGCCCAGCCTCGAGATGGCCCACTGTCACGACTATCTCGTTGGGACCACAAGGGTTATCTGCAATGATTTTCTTTGTCAAAATGCATAAATGGCCTGCCGAACTGGCGAAAGAAACGTCAAATCTCCTCAGACGATGAGTAACTTTCACCGCCTCCAAATAAGCTTCATCAGACATGGCAGGAGAACGCCTGGAACTAGGAGGCCTCATTGGTCTCTTATCAGCACTAAAAGGCGTAAACAAAAGAAGAATCGGAAATTATACTGATGAAAAACTGGTGAAAACACCAAGAAAACAGAAGGAGACCACAATGGTGATCTAAGAAGGAACTTCACAGCTCAAAGCAACGGTGTGAACCACCGACTAAAACAAAAAGAAAAACAAAGAAGAAGAACCATACCATCTTGGAGGTCGAGACGGAGAGTTTCTCCCAGACATAATGAATGTCTTTATAAGAAACAAGAAGTTAAGAAGGAACAACAAAAGACAGAGGAGAAAGAGAATGAAAAAGTTCTGAACTCTGAAAACAGGAAATAAAGACATCATTCACTACTCCCAAAATATTTTATAAGAAACCAATGGACAATCAACCGGCGCCTCAAATCCAACAGGTAAAAGCGCACTAAGGGTGCAGACGTGGCGAAAATCTCGGACGTGGCGAAAATCTCGGACGTGGCGATAAAGACGGATAGTTGCGAAGTTTTCTTCCCATCATGCCCTTGGAAAGTTGCAAAGAAAAGAAGAACAATGTGAGGGTAAATTACTCAATGGCCACGTGTCAACATCTCAAGTTATGGTTTCATGATGAGATGATAAGGTAGAAGCACCGAATCATACTTTAAAAGGTGATTTCATCTGAATCGAGACTGTTAGAGCATTTCTCGGTCGAACTCGCATGCGTTGCTATCCCAAGCATGTTTGTCAATGTTAGTGATTAAAACTATAACTCTTGATTATAGTCTACTATAGCTAAGTCTCGGACTAGGAAAGAAAGTGTACTTGATCTCAAGGACTTCATGGCCATTCATCATACAATAAGAAGAACTACTCAAGGAACCGGTCGAACTTCTCGACAAAAAGGTATGTGAAGACTTGAACTTATCTGTCACTCAAAAGTATATCTACTCTATCTCCTACTTCTTGAGACAAAAAGTCGTATGTTATATATAGACTTAGATTATACACATTTGGTATTTCAAGCCGAGTATACCTCGCCTATCTATATCTCGAAATATGTGTTGGTAAGCATTTCGTTTCGATCATGTTTATCTTTACCTAGTGACGAAAGTCATGATATGTTTCAATCACTTTAAAAATTGCTTTGACGAGAAATGGTGTAACAACTATATAACATCCTCTAAGAATGTTTCAATGGTTGGAATGAGAATTTAGATAACATAACCAATGATGGACATAAGTATTATTGTGGAAACACATATGTACATACATCCTATCCCTTGAAGCAAAGTTTGCGAACTTTGTTGATCAAGAGAAACCGGAAGAATGCCTTGTTGCCAAGTCTACGAACTCAGTCCACGAACTGCCGAACTTCTCATCCCTAGAAATTCTGCTGGAGTTGACAAACTTGTTGCGTGAGTACTAGTCCGTGAACCCAGTCCGCGAACCGACGAAAAGTCTTTGCCGAGATTTTCTGCTAGAGTTTGTATACTCTTCCTGGTTGCTTATTTCCGCAAACCTAGTGTGCGAACTTAAGAAGCTTATATATATCTGAAGATGATTTCTGAACTTAAACTTATAAAGACTAAGGAATGCAATTTAAAAACCGTGGCTATAAAGTTCATGAACCGATTCGAGTGAATTAAACCATCTTTGCTTCAATTGTGTCTTGTGTAGTACATAATATTTCCTTGCAATTAAACAACTCTCTAACTAGTTCATTTGATTCATTTGAACTAGTTATGGTGAAGAATAATATGGTTGGTATGAAATGCTCATATGGCTAACCTTTTGGTTAACTATTGTTGAACCAACAATGTACACGTTTGGGTACGGTTAACAAACCTAAAAGGGTGCCTTTCATTTGTGTATAACAAGCTAAGTTTTCGATCTAACGGTTGAGAAATATTAGCTTGAATCTAAATCAGGTTTTCATCTAACGGTGGATATTGTCTGCTTTGTTACCAAGGCGAAACCCTGATTTGAAATACTACATAAGGGGACATCTAGCAACTCTGCAAAACTAATCCCCACACCTCACATGTGATACTAGTTTGCGTGCTAGAGTCGTTTCTCCTTTAACCTTTGGTTTTCTTCTTCTAAAACCAGGTTAACGACTTAAAGACTTCATTGGGATTGTGAAGCCAGATCGATACTGCTTTTATCGTAGTTGTGTGATCTAATCTTGCATATTCTATCATACGATTACAATTAGATTGATTGGCTTGAGATTAATATCTCCGATAGGCAAGATATAAAAAGTAGTCACATCTTCGTCTCATTGTTTGTGATTCCACAACATCTTGTTTCGCTACCATACGATTAAGATTGTTGTGAGGTGATTGATTTATCTAGGCTGTTCTTCAGGAATATAAGACCGGATTATCAATTGGTTCCTGTTCACCTTGATTATTATCAAAAGAAGAAACAAAAACTTTAGGGTTTTTATGTTGGATACAGATTGATCCTTTGATAGACTTGTCTGTGTGAGACAGATTTGTTTGTTGTCAAATCCTGCGATTTTGGGTCGTAGCAACTCTTAGTTGTGGGTGAGATCAACTAAGGGAATCAAGTGCGCAGTATCCTGCTGGGATCAGAGGCGTGGGGAGTACAACTGTACCTTGGATTAGTGGGAGACTGATTGGGGTTCAACTACAGTCCTGTCCGAAGTTATCTTGGAGTAGGCTAGTGTCTGTAGCGGCTTAATATAGTGTGTGTTCAATCTGGACTACGTCCCAGGGTTTTTCTGCATTTTCGGTTTCCTCGTTAACAAAGATTCGGGTGTCCGTGTTATTTCTGTTTCCGCATTATATTCTTTTATCTTTATACTTGAAATAATACAGGTTGTGCGTTAGATCATCAATTAGAGTAATCCAACCTTTGGTTGTTGATTGTCATTGATTGATCCTTGGATATTGGTCTTTGGTACCATCCAAGTTATTCCTTGTATTTGTTTAGTACTTGCAGTTTTTGTTTGAGGAAATCAAATCAAGAGAGAGATATAAACTCGTTGATGTACTTTTAATTGATTGAGTCTTGTTGATTCTTTTAAAAGTATATTTGAGTTTGTCCATATATATTGCTAAGCGAAATATTGGGTGTGTTGGTATACCCCCGCTTTTTCAATTGGTATCAGAGCAGGCAAACACGTTCAAGACCTTACAAGTCTGTGTTTGTAGCGATCTGACTCTATGGACACATGTGCTATCTCTATTAACGTACCACCAGTCCTCGATGGCTCTAATTACTTATGGTGGAAAATTTCTATGCGAGCTTTTCTTTAAGCGCGTGATTTTTAATCATGGGTATATGTTGTTAATGGCTATGATGCTCCCGTTGTGGAAGTTAGAGATGTAAACATTTCCAAGAATATTGGTGAATATAATCCTGCCGAGATACTTGCTGCAAAGCAAAATTCCGACGGTTTGAATGCCATCAATACATGCCATTACCCCAAATCTTCAGCACCATGTATCTAGGTTTAAAGATGTTTGGGATATCTTAGAAACCGTATTTGAAGGAAACTCCAGTGAAAAGGAAGCTAGGATTCAAAACCTTAATTCCGATTGGGAGAACCTTCGTATGGAAGATGAAGATACATTTAATGAGTTTAATCACAGAGTGTCTGAAATTGTTAATGCATCTTTTGTATTGGGTAAGACTATTCCTGAAAAGGACATTATGATGAAAATTCTCAGATCGCTGCCATCTAGATACGAGTCTAAGAAGCATGCCATCGTTGAGGGAAATAACATTGATAATATTTCCATACTTACATTGGTTGGAAATCTAAAGATCTTTGATCATGAGCATACATCCAAAATCGGAAAGGATGTTGCCTTTAAATCAGAAAAGAACACTAAGTTACTTGATAAAAGTAAAAGTGTTTATGTCTCTGAGGATGACCAGTCTGAGGGTGATTTTTCGGATGAAGATCTTGACAAATCAGTCTCCTTGATCACAAGACAGTTTAGGGATCTTCTATTGAAGAGAAGTAAACGGTTTTCAAGAGACAAACCTAGGTCGTCAGATAAACCTCACCAATCGCGTTCCTCCTAAAAACAAGGATGCTGACGAGGCTGATGACGAGGATATGCCACAATGCTTTAAGTGTAAAGGTTTTGGTCATTTTGCAAACGAGTGCCCAAATCGTATAAAATACACTGGGAACAAAGGTCTTGCTGTAACACTTGATGAGATGTCTGAGATCTATGATTCTGATGAAGATAGGAAATCACGTGTTGGTCTTCTATGTGAAAACATTGATTTTGATAATTGTAGCAATACATATATCAACCTTGATGGTTTCGGTGAAGAAGAGAATCCAGTCAAGCTGGAAGAATCAATTGACCAATCCTTTGGAAACTCTGATTGTAATGTTTCAGGATCTATTATGTGTCTGGCTGCTTTCACACCACAAATGCCTAAATACTATCCAAGTTTGACGTGCACGTTTTGTTCTCAGAAGGGTCATGAACTATCAAGATGTTACAAGTACAAACATCAAGTGAGGCACGCCAACAAACTTCAACGAAGATCAAATCGATTGGCAAGGAGGCTTAAAATTGCTCAGAAGACTGCTGAGGTATGTGGGATTTTATCTTCGTCTAAGAAGTTGGTTTCCAAAGACAAAATAAGACCATTAGAGAAGAAGGTACGGTCAAATCGCTTTGATAGACAGAAGTATGAGGATTCCTCTCAAGAGGAAATGGTGGAAAAATTGTTGTTCACCACAACACAAATTAATTGTGTTGTTTGGTAAATCTTGTCTCATGTGCCTGATCAAAAAGAGATAAGATTGTGTACCGCTCAGGCTTTAGGAAAAGTTTTTTTTTCTTAGGATTGTTTTTCCTGTCTAATCAAATAAAGTAAAGGGTTATTATCGACAATTCTACTATTTATAGGGTTTAGAATTGGGCGTCCACGAACCTGTTTAAAGGTTGCGAACCCTACATTCCTTTTTCCTCTCTGATATCTTTTATATCTTAAGACTGCTTGATGGGATTGTGAATTCCACTCACAAAAACCAGTTGTTTATAACTGTTCTCTAAGCATCATGTCTTTGGATGGAAAAGATGTCAATATGATTGTTAAGCCATCAATCAAGGAAAAAGAGAAATCTCCAGTAACTCCTTCCTTGAAAAGAAAGAGGAGGAATACAAGAAAGCCAAGGGTTGTCCCTTCTAACTGATAAGCATGTAAATGCTACATTTTATACCCATATTTATATTAGCTAGGATACAATATTTTAGTGCTTTTCTATAAAGTACAAGTGAATTCGATCATCTAGCGAATAAACAGCAAAATGTGAGACTTAATGGTGTTTGCGAAGAAAATTGCAAAATGTGGTTGGCTTGGTATTTCAATATATCAGCAACCACAATGATGAAATGTGGTTGGCCTGGTATTTCCATATATCAACAATTACAATGATGAAACGTGGTTGGCCTGGTATTTCCATGTATCAGCAGCCACAATGATGAAATGGGGTTGGCCTGGTATTTCCATGTATCAACAACCACAATGATCAAATATGTTGGCATGGTATTTCTATATATCAACAGCACTATATCAGCAGCATAGAATTATTTCACAGCCGAGGTCACAATGGGCAGACAAGTTTTAATTTGCTCTTCAATTATTGCATGGTGAAGCGAGTCGACGTCAGCACATTAATGCCACCTAAGATTGGTCAAGAGTGACTTTATTTTTGTTAGCATAAGAATGAAATAATATCACCTCCATGACCACGTGCAAATGAAGTGAAAATGAAGAAAAAGGAAAGATTAACATATCTTGTCCTTACATAAGTTCTCTTGCTATATATATATAAAGAATCTGAAGGAATGTTTGAGACCAAATGACGTCATTTGTGCAAATACAGTTAAAGTGGGACCAACACATGCAAGAAAATATCATGCTTTTTAAATGAAATTAATTCATTTCCTTGGTGGTTTCATATACTATGGAAAGTGGAGATTCGCTGATACTTTACAATGTTTCGTCATATTATGACACGCGACACAATATTATTGGGCGGATTGTATTTCATGACATGTGGCTGACTTCTATTGGGAGGTGATGTAGCGACGACGTGAATTCATCTGTGGGTTATATTTACGTGTTGTTTCAAAATGAAAATGGGGAGCCCGGCCACAGGTCCGTAAGTAGAGAAGGGTTTTGAAGTTTTGTTTTCGATTCTTAATTTTTCATTAGCTAGAGTTTGATTTTAATATGTTTATGGCTTTTGAGAAAGCCATGGCTAGCTAGAGTCATGTTAGGGTTTAGGTAGAAACCAATTTAATTGTGTAAACTCTACATTTATATGCTCAATAATGATTTGAATGACTAGTAGTTTTTCTTTATGGCTTGGTATTTTATTGTTCATGTGATTTTCTTGATTATTTATGCTTTTCAATTGATATGGCGTGCTTTGGTTAAGTTCTTTGACGTGATATGCTTTAGGATTGATAGGTAATGCTTTAGAATCACTACCCATGAAGCGAAGAAAATTACAGCGGAGAAACAATATTTGAAAATGCATATAATATATTTTTAATGACTAGTAGAATTTGCATAATTAATTGGTGGAAACCGAAAATCCTAATAACCCGCTCTCATTTTGTTTACTGTTAGAATTATTATTATTTCATTTTGTTCCAAATTTCTGAAAATCGTTCAAACATCATCTTGTCGATTAGTTAGTTTTGATATTAATTAGTAGTAGTATTTCACACTCCTCGTGGGAACGACCTGTACTTGCCATTATTCCGCTAGTTAGACACTGTGCACTTGCAGTAATTTATTGTAGGTTTCCCAAACCTATCACTAACTCTCAGAAGTTTTCCGATGTTCTTGATGAGTTGAAGGAAGTAAGAAAGGAGATTAGTGAAATAAAGGCTTGCGCTTTAAGATCTTTGGAAATTCAAAAGGCCCTGGTTCGACATCATCAACCAAGACGGTTTGTTGGTATTGACTCCTTCCTCCACGAACCTTATATTCCGATGGCTGTTGACGACAAGGAGTTCGGGAATGATAAGGAATTTCTCAAAGATATTGTTTCCTAGTATATCTTCTTTTTGTTTTTGTTGGAAGAATAACTAGTGCTTGAATAGCAATGATTGTGACTACACATAGCTATCATTTTCATCTTCTTGTTCTTTTTTAAGTTTATTTGGTTTAAATTCTAAAAATATTTGGAGGATGATGGTTTGCAGTATTTAATCTTTATGATTTGTTATATTGCAATTTGTTATGGGATATTGGTGTTTACGTCCGTAAACTATGTTGTCCCATATTTTGTCAAAAGTAAAGTCGTTCATGATCGGTATTCATGTATTGATTTAAGGATGAAGAATTTTGACATATACAAAAGTTAAGCCTATATTGTCAATTCTTTGATGGAAGATAGGTTAAAATCTTGTGTGTTCAAGGATTGTGTCTATTAAAAATTGTTATGAAAATGGTGATGGAAGATAGAATGAATCCTTGTGTATTCCACAGTATTGATCTTCACTGATCCATATTTTATTTAATATTGTGAGGCTCCGTAATGTGTCTTATGTTGAGCATGATACAACCAAGTTGATTAATTTTTGATTAGCTTTGTTGGTTGTTCCGTAAGGTACTTTATGTTGAGCATTCTTGAACTAAATTAATCATCTTGTTTGGTTATTTGGTTATTGCTCCATAAGTCTTTTTATGTCGAGCAAAACAAATGACAATTAAATTGATTACTTTTGTAATTAGTTTGGTTGTATATTCCAATTAGATTAATTATGGTTTCTCTTGTAATTAATCTAGTTGAGTATTTTCATACTTCGTAAGATTCATCTTATGTTGAGTATATGAACGACTATCCTATTCATTTTCTAATGGTTATGTTAGTTGTATGCTCCGTAAGTTCGCTTATGTCGAGCATAATCAATTAAGTTGATCATTTGTGTTTTTAATTTGATTGGGTATTTCGATTAAATTAATCATGGGTTTACTTGTGATTAATTTGATTGAGTTTTTGGATATAGAAAATCATTCTCATGGTTTTTGGTGTCCAATCAAAATCCTTCTTTTCTTTTGAAATTAAGGTCGCTCTTGTTGTTCCCTTGGGAATGACATCAAATGGGGGAGAGTTCTTTTAAACTTGTGCTTAATGGTCATATCTTGAGGGATGTGCGGATGTGGAATTTTAAAGGGGTTATCTTGTATCTTTAAACTCGATGAATGCTATTAGCTTTGGCTATATGATTGCATATAAATTAGATGGTATGTATGTTCTTTTAGTCATGAAATGTCTCTTACGGAAATTTCATTATGATCCCGTTCTTGTACCTTTGCTAATTTTATTGACAAAAAAGGGGAGAATTAATATGTTGTTCACACTACAAATACATATGGTTTTCGGATCATTGTGTAAGGGGGAGTGGTTTCCATGTGAGATGGAGTATTGACTAAGGGGGAGTGATACATATCACCATAGTATTATTGTTGAAGTTGTGATACAACTGGACTTTGACATTGTGTAATAATACTATGACAATGTATAACAATGATCGAGACCAATGCTTTCTCATTGTTATAGCTACGGATCTTCAACAACGGTGATGCTAAACTTACAACCTTTGGGATCATTGGAGTACTTGGAAGTGACGAAGATTTCGAGGAATGTTGAAGATTAGACACGTGGAATAGGAGATACTAAAGTTTCTTTATCTTTTTTGTATTCCATATGTATTGATAGTTTTGTCACTAAAATTGACAAAGGGGGAGATTGTTAGAGCATTGCTCGGTCGAACTCGCATGCGTTGCTATCTTAAGCATGTTTGTCAATGTTAGTGATCAAAAGTATAAGTCTTGATTTCTAGTCTACTATAGCTAAGTCTCGGACTAGGATATAAAGTGTAGTTTAGCTCAAGGACTTCATGGCGATTCATCATACAAGAAGAAGAACTACTCAAGGAACCGGTCGAACTTCTCGACAAAAAGGTATGTGAAGACTTGAACTTATCTGTCACTCAAAAGTCTATCTACTCCATCTGTTACTTCTTGAGACAAAAAGTCGTATGCTAATATATATACTTAGATTATACACATTTGGTATTTCGAGCCGAGTATACCTCGCCTATCTATATCTCGAAATATGTGTTGGTGAGCGTTTCGCTTCGATCATGTTTATCTTTACCTAGTGACGAAAGTCATGATATGTTTCAATCACTTTGAAAATTGCTTTGACGAGAAATGGTGTAACAACTGTATAACGTCCTCTAAGAATGTTTCAATGGTTGGAATGAGAGTTTAGATTACATAACCAATGATGGACATAAGTATTATTGTGGAAACACATATGTGCAAAGTCCTATCCCTTGAACCAAAGTTTGCGAACTTTGTTGATCAAGAGAAACCGGAAGAATGGCTTGTTGCCAAGCCCGCGAACTCAGTCCGCGAACTTCTCATCCATAGAAATTCTGCTGGAGTTGATAAACTTGTTGCGTGAGTACCAGTCCGCGAACCCAGTCAGCAAACCGGCGAAAAATCTTTGCCGAGATTTTCTGCTGGAGTTTGTAAACTCTGTCCGGTTGCTTAAATCCGCAAACCTAGTGTGCGAACTTAAGAAGGTTATATATCTGAAAATGATTTCTGAACTTAAAATTATAAAGACTAAGGAATGCAATTTGCAAACCGTGGCTATAAAGTTCATGAACCGATTCGAGTGAATCAAATCATCTTTGCTTCAATTGTGTCTTGTGTAGTACATAAGATTTCCTTGCAATTGAACAACTCTCTAACTAGTTCATTTGAGTCATTTGAACTAGTTATGGTGAAGAAGAATATGGTTGGTATGAAATGCTCATATGGATAACCTTTTGGTTAACTATTGTTGAACCAACAATGTACACGTTTGGGTACGGTCAACAAACCTAGAAGCGTGCATTTTATTTGTGTCTAACAATCTAAGTTTTCAATCTAACGGTTGAGAAATATTAGCTTGAACCTAAATCAGGTTTTCATCTAACGGTGGATATTGTTTGCTTTGTGACCAAGGCGAAACCCTGATTTGAAAGACTATATAAGGGGACATCTAGCAACTCTGCAAAGCTAATCCCCACACCTCACGTGTGATAATAGTTTGCGTGCTAGAGTCGTTTCTCCTTTAACCTTTGGTTTTCTTCTTCTAAAACCAGATTAACGACTTAAATACTTCATTGAGATTGTGAAGCCAGACCGATACTACTTTTATCATAGTTGTGTGATCTGATCTTGCATCTTCTATCGTACGACTACAATCATATTGATTGGCTTGAGATTAATATCTCCGATAGGCAAGATATAAAAAGTAGTCACAAACATCTTCGTCTCATTGTTTGTGATTCCGCAACATCTTGTTCCGCTACCATACGATTAAGATTGTTGTGAGGTGATTGATTTATTTAGGCTGTTCTTCGGGAATATAAGACCGAATTATCAATTGGTTCCTGTTCACCTTGATTATTATCAAAAGACGGAACAAAAACTTTAGGGTTTTTCTGTGGGAGACAGATTGATCCTTTGATAGACTTGTCTGTGTGAGACAAATTTGTTTATTGTCAAATCCTGCGATTTTGGGTCGTAGCAACTCTTAGTTGTGGGTGAGATCATCTAAGGGAATCAAGTGTGCAGTATCCTGATGGGATCAGAGGCGTAGGGAGTACAATTGTACCTTGGATCAGTGGGAGACTGATTGGGTTTCAACTACAGTCCAGTATGAAGTTAGCTTGGAGTAGGCTAGTGTCTGTAGCGGCTTAATACAATGTGTGTTCAATCTGGACTAGGTCCCGGAGTTTTTCTGCATTTGCGGTTTCCTCGTTAACAAAATTTCTGGTGTCTGTGTTATTTCAGTTTTCACATTATATTGTTTTATCTTTATAATTGAAATAATACAGGTTGTGCGTTAGATCATCAATTAGAGTAATCCAACGGTTGTTGATTGTCATTGATTGATCCTTGGATATTGGTCTTTGGTACCATCCAAGTTATTCCTTGTATTTGATTAGTACACGCAGCTTCTGTTTGAGGAAATCAAATCAAGAGAGAGAGATATAAACTCATTGATGTACTTTTAATTGATTGAGTCTTGTTGATTCTCTTAAAAGTATATTTTAGTTTGTCCATACAAATTGCTAAGAGAAATATTGGATGGTGTTGTTAGACCCCCGTTTTTTCAGAGACGCCTGCCACCAACGCTACATGCATGACGCGTGTGAGGAGTGGTCCAGTCCTCTCAGACGGTCAAGTCTAAAAAGAAGGACTGCATTTAATGAAGGATCAGAAGGGCGTGGATGAATCTACATCGTATCAGAAGACTCGGGAGATCTATACTATAACCCAAGGATGATACAACATGAGGTTTCCTAAGGAAGATTAACACGATGACGTACAAGGCGAGATAACCCGGAAGGAGAACTAAGCAGGGCATCTCGAGGGATAGTATAGAGCTCGTCCGAAGTAATGAGAAGATGTACGATAGCTCCACCAGCTCGGTGAGACCAGGCCTCCACGAGTCTAATTTGCCTATAAATACCAGTCCATGTAGAAGGAGATGGACAAGTATGTATTATTAGATGGTGTTTCTATAGAGAATTCCTGAAAGAGATCTAGAGAAAGACAGAGTGAGAAACCTAAGTGATATTTGTAGCTCTTTCAAGGGTAAGACCTTAATCATAAATAAAGAAAACATCTTATTTTCCGTGGACGTAGGTCTTCATGGCCGAACCACGTTATATGCTTGTGTTAATCTTTACTTTAACGCTATTTACATCTTGTTTATCTTTGAATCTTGAATGTTAGTAGTTTTATAGTCTTTAGATCTACTTGGGTGTAGCCACGAGAAAAGATGCAACCACACCATCCTTATGAAATCAATCTCAATCTTCGGTAACCCATTTTGTTTCAAACCCTATGTATGGGATTTTCTCCTTTATAATCCCTAAAAAAATATTCTCTTGATTTCTTTGAATTTGATTTTTTATTTTGATTACTAAATATTCCAAATCTGGTTTTATTGATTGTGAAGGTTTTATTGTGGAATTTGTAAGTACGCAGAATCAGTCGGGTGTTGTTGGTTTATCTTAATAGAATTTAGTCGCTTAGATATATGAGATTTGTGGGAATATGTTGGGTTAATCTGGTTGTTTTAGTATCTCTTGATGATCCCTTACTGATTCTGAGAAGAATGGTCCTTTGGTTATTCAGAAATGATGGATTTTCACATCGTTGACTACTTATGAAGATAAATTAGGACTTTATACAACAATCAGAAGGTGAGAAGGAGTAGTGTTATGTATATTTCAAGTTTACTGTTCATTTTTATGTAATTGTTCCCTTATTTATCAAATTTTCATCTAAATTAATGACACCTTCACTGTTTTTATTGTAGGTGGAGTTGAATAAAAGTGAAAAAAATGAGTCTTACAGAGTTAGATGCGTGTCCAAGAGAAGGTTGTGCATGGATGGTGAATGAGAGGATTCTTCCCTGAAGAAGCAGTTGAAACTTAGGAAGTTAGGGTTACACCCACGCGTACTGATGTTACATTAGAGCTACTAGAACTCAATATTGTTCTTGGTATAACAACTAAACTCTTAACTCTTTAGATATTGTTTGTATTTTGGTCTTGATCAAAAATTAAGTTGGTTTTTGGTTTTGTATGTGAAAAGGAGGATGAGAATTGTTAGATATCCCTGAGAACAGTTTTATTCTATATGCTGAGAAATTTAATAACATAGTTTTATGTGTTATTGCTCAAGCTTGTTGGTGAGCTTGCTGTACGTAGGTGTGATTTCGTGTTATCTGTGAATGTTCTGCAGCTAGTTTGACCTTGTTTTGTGTAGTTTACTATTTTGGCAGGCTCCCAAAATAGGGTTAAAGCACCAGTGGCAGTGAAGAAGAAGACTATAAGTTTATTATTCTTGTGCATATTTTACCAAAGAAGTTATTACTATAGTGTAGCTTTCCTCGCTGAAGATGGAATTTTCATCTTGCAGGATAAGGTTGTGAATCCTTTATTTGAAAAGCGTCCAAAACAGTTTGGCATTGGTGGTGCGTTGCCTCCAAAAAAGGATTTGCATAGGTTCGTGAAATGGCTAAAAGTTGTCCGCATTCAGCTACAGAGGAGGAGGATACTCAAGCAACGTTTGAAGGTTCCACCTACTTTGAACCAGTTCACTAAAACCCTAGACAAAAACCTTGGTATATGCATTGGGTTTCAGATCTATATTAATTTTATTTATTATTATTGTCCTTATATGGTTGTTTCTCTTACTATGAACTAGTGGTTTTTCAGTTACAAACCTATTCAAAATGTTGCTCAAGTTATGTCCAGAGGACAAGGCTGCTAAGAAGGAAAGACTATTGAAAAGAGCACAGGCTGAATCAGAGGGAAACACTGTCGAGGCAAAGAAGCCGATTTGTTGTGAAATATGGGCTTAACCATATTACCTACCTCAGTGAGCAGGTATACCTTTAGTCCCTATTATATGTTGGTTAAAATTGAAGCCTTAATTGTCTACTTTGAATGAAACATTATTTCTCAGCCTCGCTAGTAGATTGCTTGATCAGAGGGTAGGGGAAGAAATCAGGTAGCAACAACTCTTAGAATTTGCAGATGTTTTAGGGTTTTTATATCACTATTTTAGTCTGGTTGTTTTTCTTTGATTGTTTTATTTTTGTATCATTGCTATGTCATTGATCTTGCTAGGTGTTATTTCATATCTGTCATTCTTTACATGTTTATGTGACTGTAATTGATAGAATTTTTTACTGTGTTTATTCACATATGTGTGTGTTTGTATGATTAGATCATAGTTGTCTGTTTGTATCTATGTATAGTTGGTATTTACACAATTAAGCAGCTCCAGGAAAAATAATGAGGGAAGCATGGCATTGTGTATAAATATCAATCCTGGTACTAGTGTCTGCTTGCTCTGTTTCTGCGGGCCAGAAAACGTATTGCAGATGTCTAATTTATGAATTTTAAAAGCTCATTGTATGTCGCTAATGGAGTTTCTATGTTTAGGGCCTGCTATGGTATTTTGAGATTTGACATGAAAACTGGTACCAAGGGTAGCGAGGTACTACTTTTATTCTTCCTTATATCCAGTCTTTTTCCTCTGGTCTGTTTGATTTTATATTAAGCTTCAACATTGTAATAACTAATAGCTCAACAAGTTATTTTGTATGGAATATTGTGTATAGATATCAATCCTTGTACTAGTGTCTGCTTGCTCTGTTTCTGCGGGCCAGAAAACGTATTGCAGATGCCTAATTTGTGAATTTTAAAAGCTCATTGTATGTCGCTAATGGAGTTTCTATTTTTAGGGCCTTCTATGGTGTTCTGAGATTTGTCATGAAAACTGGTACCAAGGGTTGCGAGGTACAACTACTAGTTATTCTTCCTTATATCCAGTCTTTTCCCTTTGGTCTGTTTGATATTATATTAAGCTTCGACATTGTAATGGCTAAACAGGTTATTTTGTAAGGAACTTGTGGAAGCTCGTGCAAAGTCAATGAAGTTCAAAGATGGATACATGTCGACTCAGCCGTCAGACACGTCTTTTTTGGGCAGGTCAGTTTTTGTTGTTTCAGAGATTGATTGGTTTGTTTATATGGTGTCAAGGTTGGGAGTTCTTCCTTAGCTTGCTGGGTATAGCACCTTTGGCCTGGCGTTTAGGATATGCGACTGAGTAAGTTATATTTGGCTTGTGGGACTTGTAAATGTACTATTCTAATGTGTTCTGTAACTAATGCTAACTCATGTCTGTTATTTTTTTTTGTTTGATCGGTCTCATGTCTGTTATTCTTATCGTGCAATCTAGCTGTGTCATATAACTAATGTTAATTCATGTCATGTTGCTCTTATTGTCCAATATAGGCAATTGGCATTTTTCACATGGCCTACGTACTGGTATGCTATTACATATACTATTGATTTGTTGCTTGAGAGTTGTTCACATAGATATCCTATCGATCTAATATTCTAGTGTAAATGCAATTAAAATGGGTTTATCCATCCAACAGGCAGGTGCAGTGGTGAATTCAGGATTTCCTTGATGTCTGTCATGGTGTAATGTTGCTAGCTGTGCTTCACTTTAAGCAGTGTTATTATGCTTATTGCATAAGCAACTACTTTTTTTTTAATTGAAGAGTCCAGGTAATCTTTATAAGCCAACTCCCGTTGAAGAGGTGAGATTTTCTAAATGGAAGGTCCTAATTCTCGGTTTAAGTTTTCTTCCCAATACTTCATCATTTATATTTCATGAAAAATGACGGAAGTGATAGTCATCGCTAGTGAACAGAACGAACTAAATTATGAAGATGCAACTTCTAATAATTGTTACCTAAAATCTTTGTAGGTGAAGGATCCAAAGGAAGAGGAGCCCTGCGATGATGAGGCGCCTGAGGTAATAGATGGTTGATTACTTCGTTAGGGTTCTTTGCTGAATTTGTAAACATGTCTTTCATATTCTTGCCTAGGTTCAACTGGATCAGCTGCTACTTCTACTACTACACCAAAACATGGTGAGATTTTAATGTCTTTATTCTGCTTGGGATCACCTTTGTGTGCTGTTATTTTAGTTCCATTGTTGGTTATGATTTACGACCTTTAGCAATTGTTGGTCATGTTTTTGAACTGGGGTGAGAGTTTATTCTAATTAAAACTGCAGACCCTTGTAATAAATATTGTTATTTTTGCTCATTCCTTTTCTAACACTTTGAGATTTTGAAGCACGTGGTTATTACTAGCATCCTTCATGACCTTTTATTCCTAAACCTTTTAGAGCTGATATCACCTTTATTTATTTATTTCAAATTTGTTGTAATTTCTAGTAATTACTTACGACTTTTTTTATTTATTTCGGCAGTGCCCACCGCCAAAGGTCAAGCACTTGCTGACGAGTGTGGTATCAAATTCTTTGAGACTGTAAGCAAAAATCTCCCTGGTGTGTACGAATCTAAATGTGGAGCTTCTCTTTTCCTGTAAGGTGATTCTTCTGAGCTATAACATTCTAAATTCCTATATTTGCTTCCTTTCATGGTTCTACGCTATCAACCTGATGCTTCCTATCATGCTGAGATGGTCTAAGAATTAGAATTGGTGTTACTTCCGTAACTGTCATTCTATTAATATCCATACAGCTTCGAACGTCACTTACCAAAGATGGGACTATGTTTTCCAGGTGTTCATGTAAGATTGTATACACTGAAGAGAATGATAACTCGAATATATCCTTAACGAGTTTCGAAACCCAAACCTGGGCGCTATAAATTCTGTAAGTTCTGTTGCCTATTGGAAAGATTGTCTATGGTAGTTAACCTTTTTAAGTTTTGTAAAATACAATTTCACAACCAACTATATGCACCAACCAATCAAAAACTCTGAACTGCCAGGGGTTGAATCATGAGGGCATTGGTAGCGCTGGTGTCAAAAAGATTGTTCAGTATAAAGCTTATTAATAACTGAAGCTGACTGATTTATATTAACTGATGTTTGATCTTTCAAATTCAGAAACTAGGGTTCTTGAGCAAAGTTAGGTAATCTGAAATTTAGTGGTATTCTGTAGATTGTTGTTTCTTTTTTAAATCACCCCAATTAATTCTATGGGTTTTGTATCTATGCTTCTAGAGTTTGAAAGCCTAATTTATGAGAAATTTATGTTCTTGATGGTGATGTAAAAATGATAAATCAAATGTTCTTATTGTGGATATTCAGGAGCAGAAATCTGCCGGAACTATTGTCGGTATTTTTTTTTTGGTACCTGTAAATAGTTTTACAACGTATATAATTGTTGCTAAAATTAGTATAATACGTTGCCTAAATTAATGTAACTGTTGCAAAAATTTAAGAATCCGTTGCTCAAATAGAAAAATAAAACGTTGGTAACAGGTTGACAACGTTTATATAAGTTGCACATATTAATTTGTGCAACGGATTTTTGGGTCGCACACAAATTTGCTACGCCATTTCCCAACGATATAGGCGTTGGTTAAATCATTGGAGCGCTTATATCCGTCGCACATCTTCTGTTTTTTGGTGTAGTGAATGATATATTACTCTTTTATCTATTTTATTAGACATTCCTAAATAGGGTTATTTTGGTTGGGCCGAACCAGTGCCGTTACCGCAAGTGTTATTTCTAGTAATACTATATGTGCCAAAACTAAACCTTGAAAACTTCAACAATACACTTTAGAGGTACTTATAAAGAATCTCAAAAATATTTAGTGCTGCTTGTATGGCATATGCAGTACTGCTTGCATGGCATGATTAAAGCTAACGAAATATAGTTAAATGTACAATTCAATTGGCATAACGTAAATCTAAATAAAGTTTTTCAGGTCAGCTTTCTTTTGGCATAAAGTTAAGCCAATAAAAGTGTCTTTTGTTTTGAAAAAATAAAATGTTTTACTTCGGAATAATAGGCTGTCTAGTTTTCTGATGTAGAAACGGCTTGCGCCGTTTGAATACAATAGGTGAGTTTCTATAATCGAAGGCTAGATTACTATTTGACTCGAGTGTGCGGCTAGCATAAAAAAGTTATTAAAAGGTTTTGTTGCTTAAACAAGTGGAGATGTTAGATTTTTTTGTGTTTTGCGCAACAAATCTCATATAGTAAGGACAATGGATGTTTAGGTTAAGTTAAGCCTAATCCGAATTAAGGAATGTTTAATGTTTTAATCATGCATTAAATACTAGCTTGAGGTTAATGCTAGATAAAGTTAAAAGAATATCTTGACGTGTCATATGAGGTCCTTTGTATCCATGAGGTGTCTCTCCAACTCATGATGGATAGGTTGAGAGACATGTGACAAACATGACTCGGACTCTCTTCTAGGCTCATATGTTTTCTTTAAAATAAAATTTGTTGTCATCTATGATGAAGCAATGTGAGGAAATAAAAGTTGATAACAAGTCATCAAAGGTTAAGTGTCTTTTGTGTTTTTATTTTCTTGTTTTCAACCTGATTTGTTATGAACTATATGTGATGTTCTTGCTGCATATGGTGTTGTTTTTGTATGTTGTTGAGTGAGATATTTATTTGATTTCCATATTAAAGTTTTCAAATCCAAAGTGTATCAATGTTTATTTGAATACTAAGTAAAATCAGTCTATTCTAACAAAAGGTGGTAAATAATGATAAGAGGTGTTATCGCCCTTAAGTGTTTTTTTTTTTTTTCATTTTTTTTTATTTAGGAACAAAATGGTTAATTCACACTAAAAAATTTATTTAAAATTTATATGTGATTTTAGTGATGTATGTGATAAATTTGGATAATTTGTGCACGAGGTTTTCTGGTGATAGCGTCCTTTTACTGCAGCAAGGACATGTCACTCGTTTACTATTTGAAATTTTTTTTTTGGAAACTTATTTACTATTTTTATACTGATGCACAATCCAGATTAAAAATCATTAGTCTGATGGTTCTCAATTTTCCTTTCAGAGGTTGGACATTGTGACAACCCGAATCAATAACAATAGTCCGGTCGGCCCTATTATATTATATAAATGACCAAAATTGCCCACCTTATTTTAATGCATAATGTTTCTTTTATATCCCTATTATATTATTATAAATGACCAAAATTTCCCTTAAATTGTTGATAATCAATTTCTTATTCTCCATCATATTCTTTAAATGTTGTTATTTTAAACATATGTAACATTCTCACGGATTATTATTCTCACTTTCAAGTTATATTTTATGTACCATTTCAATTGAAAATAAATAAATAAAACCCAATATTAAATAGTATTTGATTTTAGTATATTTCTTTTAATCCCAGATTATATCAATAATAAAAAATAGTTACTCAAAATATATATATATATTTAGTATGGTTAAATCCTTTAAAATATAATAAAACTATATTAAAAGATTATGTCTGTTTTAGTCATTTGTTACAACTACAATAAGTGAACCTATATTTTACCAAACACATTTTGATTATTTTTTAATCAGCTTTAGCTTTTAGTATATAGTTTACGAAACACTTAACTGCTTTTTTCACACAAAGCAGAGCAGTGCAGCACAACACAGCAGAAAAGCGCTTTTACAAAAGCCACAACATTACAAAACTAAGCCTTAATGACACTACTCCTAGTGTTTTTCCTTTTTCAATATCTACCCTGAGTGTATCACAGTGTATGCTTAATGAGAAGAATGAGACACACAAGGGGGTACATTTTCGGTAATATTTGGTCGGCTCTTTCCCTTAATTTGGTAGCCTATGTCATCGCCACTCATGCAAGCTTATGGATTTGGTCGGAAAATAACTGGCTTCAAGTAATCCAGGTTGTTGGAGGTTGCTGGTACGCGGTTGCAGAGGAACGTGTCGCCTCATGCGTGATAGAACAGTTCCAGGCAACGAGAGACTGCACTTTAAAATTAGCATGTCCACGGGAGACTTGTTACCATCTTCAATGTGCAAGTAAATTATTTCCCAAATTATATCCTCTTTCCTTGGGTCCAGTTGGCTCCTTCCCCTTCGGTATCTACAAACAGTCTCTACTAGTCAGTTTCTAGCGATTCCGTCTCCGTGAAAATCATATATCCACTTTACTGGAAGTGACTCTTGGGTAAATAAAATTTGAGAAAATTTTATTTCTATATTTCTGAAATTGGTTAAATACATATCTTAATTCTATTTACATACAAATTATAATTTCTTTCTAAGTACTACTTTTTACGTATAATGGCTGGGCAAGCAATGACTAATGGAGTGACGCAATTATATTTTTACAAGCAAGTTACAGTTACTTTTATCCATTATACTACTAATTATCTATAATATTACACTCTCGGGTAAATAAAAGCTGAATTTTTTTTATTTCCATATTTATAAAATTGGTGAAATACGTATATTTATTTTATTTACATACAAACTATAATTTTTTTCTAAATTCTATTTTTTACCTATAATGGATGGGCTAGCAATGACTAATGGAGTGACATAGTTATATTTTACAAGCAAGTTACAGTTACTTTTATCCATTATACCACTTATCTATAAATTATAAAGTAAATTGTATCCACTATAATAACAAAAAAGGAATTATAAGCTGAAAACTTCGTGCACAAAATTATTTATGTTTACCACAAACATCACAAAAATCACATAAAGTGAGAATTAAAAAAAAAAGAGAATTAGTTGATCTTGTATAAACAACGCAAAATAAAAACAACTTTCCTTGGAGAGTTCGCGGCCGATGGTGCATGATATTAGGGGTTATAAGAATTTTTTTTTTGTATTGATACAAAGTTAAAATATACATCCCGATTATCTCTGGGAAACATTTTGACTATCTAGATAGCCCGACCTTCCTATTTAGGGGGCTTAGACATGAGCTGCTTTATATTTAAATATTTTTTTTTATTTTGATGATTTTTTGGATTTTTTATTGTATCATCTATTGGAGAGGAATCAGCCATCCAATTTCATCACACGTGAGGATCTGGAACGACTTCTCCAAAATCAAAGCAAAGAAAACCCGACGGGCACGCACCAACATCAACCTCCTTATCCTCCTGATGTGCAAAAAGTTCCTCTCCCGAGAGGATACTCTTCTCCTTAATTTTTCCTTTATGAAGGAACCGATAACGCTCATGAACACATCTCTCGTTTTCTAAAATCCCTAGGAGAGAACGAATACAATCATGTCCTCCGCCTGAAAGAATTTTCAAAGTCACTTACCGGAAGAGCGTACACCTGGTACAACAACATTGCACCAAACACCATATCCAACTGGTGTGAGATGATTGCCGCTTTCTATAAGAAATATTTCTTCGTGTCTGAGCAAATCACCTTTTCAGACTTGGGAAGAATGTTCCAACGAAACAATGAGCATCCGAATGATTTTGTTAAGAGATTCATGATTCAGGCACTGGATTATCATGATCCAAATGTGACTGAACACCAGTTGGTGAAGTCATGCATTAATGGTATGGTACCCATCTATCGCGCTTTACAGGAGAACACGCGCTTCCAAACATTCTCTGAACTCCATGAAGTTGTTAAGCGTTCGGCCACAACAGCACCGGCGTTGCTGGAAAGGACCAAACCATCCAGAAATGAAGATGCGCGTGAGACTCGAGGAAGCAGACGTCTAATCAACAAACAATATAATACCGGACCCTCTGTAAGTGTAGTTGGTGAAGGAGTAAAGAGAAAAGACCCAGCAGCGGAACAACAACCCAAACGTGTGGCACCAACGCATTAGACGGCTCCATCCCGAAAGGCCGCGACTAAGACTCCTGTACAACAACAAGAAACTGGAGATGCTGCTCCAAACTTCCCGTTCCCTATCGAGGAAGTAATTGAACTCCTGGAAGCATGGATTCAAGATGATTCCATCAAATTACCTCCTATCAGGCGCCCACCAACTGACGAAGATATGGCAAATCCCAAATATTGTCGTTAACACAGGTTCGTCAATCATCCAAAAAATGAATGCAACAAATTGAAGCGCATTTTCAAAGAAAAGGTAGATGCAAGAGAACGTCAACTAGTCACTGAGTGAGTTCACAGAGAACCTCTTCCAGTCAGAAGTTGCATGCTTTCTGGGGGCTCTGCCCACAAAACCGTGCAATCCATGATAGAGCGTGTATGTGAAATTGTCTATTTCTCCAAGGCGCAGCGTTAGAACTGTTAGAGCATAGCTCGGTTGAACCCACCAAGCGTTGGTATGTCAAGTTTGGTTGTCATATTTTAGTGAATCAAAACTCAATTAAAGAGTTGTTTGATTATGTACTAGAGACAACTTCATATAGGTTAGGATAAAAAGATTAGGATTATGAGACATACAAGTATTACTCGAAGACTTGAAGAATGTGAAGAAGTAAAGAGATACAACGAAAACATCATCCTTCCTCGTGAGGTTAGTAATATTTTGACTTGAACTGTTTCATTCCTAACGTATCTTTCAAGTCGTGCTTTATTGAAAACATAACTGCGAAGCTGTGAATGATTATACTCTAGTAGTAGGACATGATCATATGATCATAATGTTAAGGAATAGAATACGAAGTATAACACTTATCTTTTGAGCTTCGTATATAAGACATCAACATAATCGTTTGAATGCTATTATGATTATGTGTATGGGTAAAGGTGAAGATTTCATCCTAGGAAACAATGTTTATATTTGTTTAAAGGAAGTACATTCATGAACTTGTTTTATGAATCGAAAGGGAAATCTCTAGGCTTATTAGTAATGTTATTCATTGCATATTTTTGGATTACCAATATGTGTGAGTTAATATAACCGATCATAACTTATTGTGTATCTTGGTAAAACTAGTCACAATGCCTGACTTATGTATCGGTATGACTTTTATTAGTATAACCGATCATAAGTAATCACCTAAGATAGTATGATTGATATTTGTAATTGGTGTGACCGATCCTAGTAATTGGTATGACCGATCACAAAAGTACTGTGTAATCGATCCTTGTAATTGGCATAACCGGTCCTAATAATTGGTGTAACCTTCCTAGTGACTTGTGTAACCGATCACAAGTAATACCATGAGAATATGGTAACCTGTCCTGGTAATTGACATAACCAATCTTGGCAACTGACGTAACCGGTCCCAGTAACCATATGGAGGTAGAACCGATCCTTGTGTTTGGTAAAACCATAAGCCCATTATTAGTGAATTGATATTTGATCAATCACATAGTTGTCTTGGAATACAGATGAACCAATTCTAAACTTGTTTGGAAGTGTGGTATAATCGATTCCAAGATTGTAAATAGGATTTACATAAGAAAAGATGTCGACATACTTTGAACACGTTCAATAATTCTTACCTTTTATTGTTCAAAGATATTCCTTAATTACTCAAGGAGATCCCGAACCGAAAATAAGCTAAGAATCTTTTTATTAAGGTTATTAGTTTTTTCAAATCTCTAGAGAATAAAAATCGGTATTGTGCATCTACTGGTTGGAGATTTTCTAGTTGAGATTTCGGTTATTCTGGACAAAGCATTTCCAGGAATTATGAAAATTTATTTGGTAATATATTGCATATCTTGAGAATATTCGGTTTTGGAAATTCCTTGGTGTCCAAACTTCCTTGGTCTATAAATACCCAAGTTTGCATTTCGATCAAACTATCCTAAGAGACAACAAAACTACCTAATTTGTGTTGTTACTGGTGGAGCCGTCTATCCGGAGAGGAAAGTACCCTAATTAGGAGAAATCTCTTACAACCGCTCGTTTAAATACTTCTGTGGGATCAAGAAGCTCTACGAGTACCGTTAGTGGGAAACTAAATAATTGCAGTATATTTTAGTTTTCGATTTATTTGATTGACTAATGGTTGTTGAACTTTGATTGCACCTAGTTTGTTTATTCTTGAGAATCTTCTCTTCTGATATAAGATTCACTCAAACTAGATCAAAGTATCGACGAGATCTTTATAACTGTTTGTAGATCTAAAGAAGTATTGTGATAATCCATTGTTAACAGACTCCGTTTTGTGCGTAATTGATCACAAGAGATTCAAGTTGTGTTGTGCAGGTGTTTATTGAAGATCTAAGAAGATTTGAAGACAAAGAAGATTTCTGACTTGGGTTCTATCTCTCTGGTGCACAAAACTTGATCAGCTGGGATTCGACTAATATCAGATTTATTCGATTGATTAGTTGCTTGAGATCGGTAGCAATAATAGATCTCTTGAGTTCTATTTGATTGATACAAATCCGGATCTTATTACTTCGGTAATTGAAGATTGGATTGATCTAACCAGAGCAAAGGAGTTTATTGATTAAACGGAAGAGCCTTTGCATATGACTTTAGATATCTTCATTAGAAAGAATTAATAGAGTTGTTACCAAACAGATTTGTTGTTCCTTTACTGTTTGGAATACGATCCAAAGGAATTGTTCCAGTGCGTGCACTTATTGAATGTCGGAAGCACAAGGATACTGAAGAAATTAGGTTAATTATAGGTTTAGTTGCTTGGTCTCAACTATACGAAGTTAGTGTTGATTTTGTATAACGACTTAATTCTGAGAGTATTCAATCCTGGACTAGGTCCCGGGGTTTTTATTCATTTGCAGTTTCCTCGTTAACAAAATCTTGTTGTATCTTTTACTTTTCTATTTCCGTAATTATAATTTTTTTTTATTATAATTAGAAGTAAAATACACAAACGTTAATTTCGAATATACTTGATAGTGATCCTATAGAGTTTAGTTAAGTCCGAACCTATCATCAAGTATCATACTTCATTGTTGTATTGTCTCGATATTGTATCCATAGTCAATCACACAAGTTATTTTGTTGTCGTATTGTCTCGATCTCGTATCCATACACGATCACACGAAGTGTGAACCGATTCGTTGTATTGTCTCGATTCAGTACATGGACAATCACTTTCGGTAGAAGACTTATAGGTGGATAAATAAAATATTATGGTGTATTTGGGTACCGTCGTCTTTTCAAGGACATAATTGCAGCTCTCAATTGTGTTGTGTCAGGCAAGCGACTGTTTCCAGTCGGAGAAGTCACTCCCAAATCCCAACCTCTCTTAGAAGATACTGTTGGTAAATGCAACTGGGGACTTGATGTAGTTTTGAAAGTGATAAGTAGAAGTTCGTTCAAAGACTTGTAAAGATTTTGATTTCAAACTTAATTTTGATTTCACTTAATGTTACGAGAGATTGGGACTCAGGATTCCACCAATAAATACATTCACGTGATTCATATATTTATTCTAGACAATTATGGCTCAAATAGAGTATTGATTCTGTTTCTTTGCCAAGGTAGAGTTTTGAAAAGGAACGACTGTAAATCTAAAGCATGGGATATCAAAAGACTTAACTAAGTATAACCCATCAATTGAAATCACAATTGTTCAATAAAAACCATAAAAAAATTAATAATCCATGCAAAAAGTCATGAAAGAATTAAATATAATTACCGCACGCATGAAATATGGATTCCTCCATCATCCCAGTGTTGGGGTTTAGCTCCTCATATCAAAAACACGCACAAAATAATAATCCATTGCTCAAAAAGGTGTTTTATTGCAGAAATTGTGTAACACAGAGATTTGCAACGCTGTAAGGGTCTTACATACGTCACGGTTACAATCTTCTAAGACTGTAGAAGAACGATAGTTTTCTAGTGTAGCACAACTGCGACTGTCTCTGTAGGTCCAATGTTCTTCGTTTTCTCCTTCTTCAGCAGCAGCAGAGAACACCTCTGCAAGTCTTCTTTCTTCGATTCTATGGCTTCTGACCGGACCCCTAACTCCCATCCCATTCGTAGAACTCACAAAAGCCTATATATACACAACAGGTCGATAAATCTCCCAAGAAATCTTCGATTATTTTCTTCTTCTTCACGTCCAAGTTACGGATATTTTCTTTCCTTCTAAACTCTCTTTGCGGCTTATGTTACCTTGTTTATCTTAACCTTCCTGTTAGAATGGAATTTTCCAAGTTATACTGTCCACAACCCTATGTAACTTCCAAGAATAGGCTTAAACAAAGACCCGAGAAAGGATCACCTCTGTTTTCCTTGTACATGATCACACAACCCAATTTGATTGATCCAAACACACGTAAAATTACTATTATCATCTAACAGGTCCAGCCCAAGCCGAAACAGCGATTGAATCTCCATAGAAACATCTCAAAAATCCAAAAAAACCCGACAAAAGATATTTTCCCATGTTTCGGTTAAACTCCGCGTAAATCCCTAATTCTTCGAATATAAAACACTTATCATTACTGTTTTATCTCCACCATCTAGTACCAAGTAAATCCCATGAAAATCTCCAATTAAAACTCGATGAAAATCCTGCCAGAGAATTATGCAGGAAAAGAAGAAAATTTCCCGCAAAAACCGTGTGTTCAAACTATGAAAATGGTGTCCTGGGTGTAAATATCAAGTGGTTTCCCCTTAATAAGTGAGTGCCCCTTATCCAAATGAGGTGTGCCTTTAGTGATTTTCTCTCACGAGCGCAAATGCCACTTTTCAAGCCAATTTCACCGCAAATGCTTATTCCTTCAAAAACACCTACAAAGACATAAAAAACCATAATAAATACAAAATTGAGCATTAAAAATACATAGAATTGAGATCATATCAGACACGAAAATGTGTCTATCAAATACCCCCAAACTTATTATTTGCTCGTCCTCGAGTAAATCAAAAATAAAATCCTAACTCACTGTCGCAGGCATCGTCGATTGCATTTAGCGTATGCAATAAGCCTTTAAACCCCTAGGTGTCTCTAGTGGCGGAGTGTTGTCTCCGGAGGACTTACCAGAGATATACCCACAAAACCTTTACTCCAGACCCTAGCTATCTACACAGAACCTTGGAAGGAACTAAAGAATCTCCTTGGTTGGCATGCTTATTGACTACATGATGCGAAATTCCAATTGTTTTACACGATTTTGCACTCAAGCATACTAAAATTCATATATAAGTGACAGATCTCTACTCAGATAGTCGCACTATGGACATCAATATCCGGAGTCAAAACTAATCACATGGATAGATCAAGAAAATGGATATAGAAAAACATAGATGGTTTTAATGTTTACTAGGTGAACGGTGTTTCTCATATCTGTCTGAAGGACTATGCTAAAATGAACCTATCCTAATGGATTGAGATACTAGTCTGACTAATATCAACACGCTGGCATATACAAGGGTACCAGTGGTCGATAATACTAACTCTAGGTCAACACAACTGGCATATACAAGGGTTCCAGTGGTCGACTTTATTGAATTTATTCCAGTTGGTCTGATGGTCTGGTCTCAATTTTTTTTTCTTTTTTAACTCTTTTTTTTTTCAACTTTTTTTTTTTTGTATCTCAATCACTCTAATTCACCCTAGCATTGGTAACAACTTGAATCGTGAGCCCCACCTAATCACTTAGAGAAACATAGTTTAAAAACAAAACAAAATAAAAACAGAAGTGAAAAGGACTCAACGAGATATGGTGAAACTATCATGTTATTTCTAACACATGAGCTCTGTGCTTTTATGAATAGACTCTTTAGATGTTTCCATCTATTCAGATTGGTTCCTCAACTCCTACAACCAAAATGCTTCCATCCACTTAGATTGGTTAGTGCCATCCTTAATAGGCATAAATTTCTAGGCTCTGGAGTTTAATTATGCAACTAAAAAGTTTATCCTATACCCCCAAACTTAAATCTAACATTGTCCTCAATGTTCCAAAGGTGAAATTAAAAGCATGAACAAGGAGAAACTGTTACCATTTGAAGCAAAAGAGATAAGAAAAGATATTACCGTGTCACATGAATATTGGGTTACCTTCCAAGAAGTGCTAAGTTTAATGTCTTCAGCCAGACTAAGAAAGGATTAGTCACCTTATAAAATCATAAAGTAATAGCCGAAATATCTGTGGGTCATCAAAACCAAATAGAGCTATCACAAGTAAAAGGAATCTGCAACCTGTCAAGAAAATAAACAAATAAAGCACACCCTTGTCTAGTTTCCTGTTTAAGACAACTACATCTAGCTGTGGTTCAGGTTCTATAACTGGGTCCAAATAAAATATTTTCATGGGTTGCGTTTCCTCGTAGCTAAGATACGATTCATGTATTAGAGTCTGGAAAAACTCAAGTAAAAGCTTAGAAGCACATAATAATAACCTGAACAATTGCGGATCTTTAAAGTCAATCAGTTTTGACTCACACATTTGACCACGATGAAAGTGATGGTCAATCTTAGGAAAATGTGTCGTTTCTAATATCCTAAAGTACTTAGGTTTAGTCTCAAAACTCAGTAACTGACACATTTGAAATTCATACATCCCCACATTTGGAAGAAAAATATTTGGTGGGAAAACAAAGTCAATCTTGGTATCATAGCCTAGGCAAACCACATCAACCAGAGGATGGGTTTCTAAAAACTGAAATTTCTTGTGGACATCACTAGGTTCAGGAAAACGTGTATGAAGATAATCTTGTAAAATGGTTGAGGCACATATGTCAAGTCCCAGGTGAGGGATCTTTCTAAGAGTTAAATCACATGGAGAATGATAATCACCCCCAAACTTAGAGTTTTCAGTGTCTCTAGAAAGACTAGTCACAACTTCCCTAATTTCAAGGTCATCTAATTCATGAAAATGGTCAATTGATTCTTCTAAGTCAGGTACATCCTCACTCATCTTGACGAGTTCATTTTCTTTTTCTAAGTCTATTGTTTCTAAATCGCTAGACTCAAAATATACTCGTTCCTCTAAACCATTATTAGCTTCATAATCAAAAGGAAATACTACATCGTCTAAAACGGGGGTATCTCTAGTCACATCCTCGTCCTTTTGAATAGGTGAATAATTATTAAAATTATTTGGATTGGAACTAGAAATAATATTACTATTAAGCTCAGTTGGAGTAGCAAATTCCTGATCACTATGCCTATTTATTTCAAATTCTTCATCAACACTATCCTCATCATAATCATTATAATAACATGAAAATGGTTGAACCTCATCTAAACAAGTAGTGTAACCAATTTTATCCTCGTCATCCTGTTTATGCAAATAACTATCCTCATTTTCAAGGGTATTATTGGAGACACTGTATTGAAAATTAAGATTATTTCGAGCAATTCTTTTGTTCGTCTCAACTATCAGCTTGAGGGATTCCTCTATAGAAAGTTTTTTTTCGTCATAAACTAAGTTATTCATCTCAGCTATCCTACGTGTCGACTCTTCTAATTTCCTGAGAGACTCTTCTAAAGGAGAAATATAAGAATTTTGCTCATATGACCGGTGCGTATATGGATAGTAATTGGGCTCACCATGGTATGGACCATAATCTTCAAAAGGCTGATGTTCCCAACCACTATTCACACTATGGTCAAAGTAGTAACGTCCATTTTGAAACTCAGTCGGATATTCGTTGTATTGGCTATTGTAATACCAGTTCGACATTCTACTGCAGGGGTGTGAGTTGTCACACAAAATAAAACCCACTGAAAGGGGATTCGTGGGTGGATAGAGTCTTACCTCCCGTACCAGACGGGCGATGAACCGTTGAAGTCGACTCAGGCCACCGACTCCAATGTCAGTGTACGAACCCGAGGGGCCGAGAGAGTATCGTAACTGTCGTCCTTCCCTGCAAACAATTTATATTTAATTTTTAACCCTTCCTTAGGGTTTCAAAATAATAATAATGTCCAGTCCAAAAATAAAGTCCAAAAATAAAAATGTCCAAAAAGGAAAAGAAAAATTACAAAAATAAAATCATATTTACAGTTTCTAAAAATAACAAAATAACTATATACAAAATCTTCTTCTTCACTCCTTTCGGATTCCTCTTTTCTTTCCTTCTTTGGCGATGCTTTCCTTTTATAGCAAATTTTCTTTCCTTGTAGCTTCGCTCCAAATCTGAAAAGAATCGAAAAATACCAAAATGCGTAAAAAGGAACAAAAAAGAATAATAAAAATAAAAATAAAAATAAACCTAAAACAAATCTAAATAAAAATCCGCGTCGGCGACGCCAAAAATTGATGTAGTTTTGAAAGTGATAAGTAGAAGTTCGTTCAAAGACTTGTAAAGATTTTGATTTCATACTTAATTTTGATTTCACTTAATGTTACGAGAGATTGGGACTCATGATTCCACCAATAAATTCATTCATGCAATTCATATATTTATTCTAGACAATTATAGCAAAGAAATAGAGTATTGACTCTGTTTCTTTGCCAAGGTAGAGTTTTGAAAAGCAACGACTGTAAATCTAAAGCATGTGATATCAAAAGAATTAACCTAAGTATAACCCATCAATTGAAATCACAACCGTTCAATAAAAACCATAAAAAAATTAATAATCCATGCAAAAAGTCATGAAAGAATTAAATATAATTACCACACACATGAAATATGGCTTCCTCCATCATCCCAGTGTTGGGGTTTAGCTCCTCATATCAAAAACACGCACAAAATAATAATCCATTGCTCAAAAAGGTGTTTTATTGCAGAAATTGTGTAACACAGAGATTTGCAACGCTGTAAGGGTGTTACAGACGTCACGGTTACAATCTTCTAAGACTGTAGAAGAACGGTAGTTTTCTACTTTAGCACAACTGCGACTGTCTCTGTAGGTCCAATGTTCTTCGTTTTCTCCTTCTTCAGCAGCAACAGAGAACACCTCTGCAAGTCTTCTTTCTTCGATTCTATGGCTTCTGACCGGACCCTTAACTTCCATCCCATTCATAGACCTCAAAAAAGCCTATATATACACAACAGGTCGATAAATCTCCCAAGAAATCTTCGATTATTTTCTTCTTTTTCACGGCCAAGTTACGGATATTTTCTTTCCTTCTAAACTCTCTTTGCGGCTTATGTTACCTTGTTTATCTTAACCTTCCTGTTAGAATGGAATTGTCCAAGTTATACTGTCCACAACCCCTACGTAACTTCCAAGAATAGGCTTAAACAAAGACCCGAGAAAGGATCACCTCTGTTTTCCTTGTACATGATCACACATCCCAATTTGACTGATCCAAACACACGTAAAATTACTATTATCATCTAACAGGTCCAGCCCAAGTCGAAACAACGATTGTATCTCCATAGAAACATCTCAAAAATCCAAACAAACCCGACAAAAGCTATTTTCCCCTGTTTTTTTTTAAACTCCGTGTAAATCCCTAATTCTTCGAATATAAAACACTTATAATTCCTGTTTTAACTCCACCAGCTAGTACCAAGTAAATCCCATGAAAATCTCCAATTAAAACTCGATGAAAATCCTGCCAGAGAATTACGCAGGAAAGGAAGAAAATTTCCCGCCAAAACCGTGTGTTCAAACTATGAAAATGGTGTCCTGGGTGTAAATAGCAAGTGGTTTCCCCTTAGTAAGTGAGTGCCCCTTATCCAAATGAGGTGTGCCTTTAGTGATTTTCTCCCACGAGCGCAAATACCACTTTGCGAGCCAATTTTACCGCAAATGCTTATTCCTTCAAAAAAACCTACAAAGACATAAAAAACCATAATAAATACAAAATTGAGCATTAAAAATACATAGAATTGAGATCATATCAGACACGAAAATGTGTGTATCAGGACTGCTGACCACTGCCACCTGAAGGGTGTCGAGTTCGACAGCACGCTGATTGACGCGACCTCTGACTTCAACATTGTTACCTCAAGACTTTGAGAGCCGCAGGGATTTCAAAGAAGGAAGCTGTTCACTGCTCAACTGTGATAAAAAACCCAGAAGGTGAATCAAAAAATGCTTACGGGTGCATTAATCTCGAAATCAAGGTAGGAGATGCTCTAACACACGACAAATTTCATATGGTTCTGGAGCGCTCGTGGGTACATAACAACAAACCAAAGTTAGGAGTATGTCCCTTGCCAGTGTCTATACCTGAAAGGATTTCCAAAAAGCCGTCCAACCCTGAAGATTATCTGCTACCGTATCAACAACTCGCCAATGTGACACAACTACCTGGAGAGAGCCCGGCGATGTTCGTCCGCAGATTTCGAACACAAGTAATTCTTATTGAACAACCCTTTCTGCAACCAGTCACTCCTCCTTTCATCAAAGCCTGGGGACTCGATCCGATCATCAAACCAGTTGCCACTATGTGAATGGGATGCTGGCCCTTTCAAATATTTTATCAAAAGTTTAGAAGATTTCTCAGTCAAAGATAACGAATCTAAGAATCAAGTAGCCGTGCAACACCCAAACCCATTTCAAGTTGGAGATATGGTGGTCAGAGTTACTGCTTAGTTTTCTCTGTCCGATTCCGCAGAAGGGAAATACGAGCCGTACCTAGTGGCAAAAGTTATTTTGGTAGGTTACCGCAAGCTCATAAATACTGACAAGCTAGAAGGCGTAGTAATACACGCCCGATGGCTCAAACCCTTCAATACCTGAGATGTCGTGCCGCCCTTTCATCCAAAATTCATTTTAGTGTTTTCTTTAGTAATTTCCCCTTTTCATGCAATATTTGTAATTCCTCCAAAATGATTGCACTGCTTGCATTCATGATTAGGATTTCAATTTTTCAGTTAATCAAAGCATCATTTCCGTTAAAGTAAATTTTTTTACTCCTGAATCATCTCAAGGAAAAGTCTCGAGTAAACCCAAACCCTCACAAAATCATTACCCATTAATTCGAAACCAGTAAAAATCAAACCATGTAAGAGATATCCAATATCTTTCAAAATACCGAAAAGGGGAATATGTAAAGGAAAAGAAAACACAAGATCATCAAGCGGCGACACATTATTTCTGGAGCAAGCATCTTTCGCATCCCGAGAGAAACCTGCTTCAACCTCACCTGACGAGATCCCTAGAAGAAGTTTTGTTGCCTGCAGTTTTCCAGATTTTGAGAATCCCCTTCACGGAACCAAGAAGAAGTGAATTTGAAGTTAGCATATGTGACACTCCCGAGTTGCAACTACTTCTTAAAAAGCACGTCGAATCACATTACACGCGTCATTAATTGGAGATAAAGCCTCCTCACCTAACAAGCATGGATTTTAGATTTCTTAATCCGTGGCGATACATCCGTGCTTCTACGTACCTGGATTTTGGATTTCTTAGTTTGTGGAAATGCATCCATGCTTCTACATACCTAGCCGGCACTCCACAAATATTCAAGAAGCATGTAGTCTGCACCAGGGATTATCAAACAAAAGAATGGGAAGAACCCAGATTTTACGATCAAGGTACTAAGCGTGGATTTACCATAACCCTACCGAAGAACGCTACAAGATATTGCGAAATTTTCCAACGATTTGGATTTCCTAGTCGGGAGGTTTCATTCATTCATCCAACCGGAAACATAAAACCATCAAACCAACACGAATAAAAGATTATATTTGATGAATCCCTGGCTCCAGCCGCATGAAACAGAAAACTACTAAATGACAAAGGAGCATCCACAAACTACGAAAAAGATGCTCATATACAAAAGGAAACAACAAAGTGGAAATCTAGTTTTTAGCATCAACAGGGATCAACGACGCCTTCAGTGAATTTCTCTTTGGAAGATGCTTCAATATCTTCTTCATAAGCCGCTCCTACATCCTCTCTAGAAGACGCCTCAACATCCTCTCCAGAACCCGCTTCAACATCTCCCTTAGAAGCTACACCAACATCCACTCCGGAAGCCGCTTTAACATCTTCTCCAGAGGCCGCTCCTATATACTCTTTGGAAGTTACCTCGACATCCTTCTCAGAAACAACTCAACAGCCTTTTGAGAATGTTACGGTTCGTCCACGTCAGAATCGAGAATGATGACGCCTTTATGAATAGGGTAATCATGCTTATTTTCACCCGGAGGCTGCTTATGCTCGACCCTTCGTCGCTTTAGCCGAGCCGCAAATCTTTCAGCTCTGGCACTCATTGGTCGAGACGCTTCATCGCGCCTCCACTTTTCTTCCATGCTAATCGAAGCCAGGAAAGCTTGAACACGCTCTCGAACGATGCGTAAATGTGTGAGAGGCATACCCTGTATAGCCCGACCATCTTCACGAAACGGAGGATCAATTTTATCTAATACCTCCTCGATTGCGGTAACCCTGGATTTGTCAAGTTGAAAACTCTTTTCCGAGGAATTAGAAGAATAATCATCACCAGAAGCTCCCATCGTGTACTGCAAAGAAGCGTTATGGTTATATCAACAACCTACGTAAAAAAATAAATAATAATACACGAGAATATGAAGCAATAC